>NC_136505.1:14961117-15191117 GCF_053919585.1 Euprymna scolopes | reverse complement strand
GTAGTGTCTTTAAAAATATATAATGTCGGTCAGTATTTTAAAAGTTTCGTATGAATCTATTCCTCTGTATTATTTTCGTTTTTTAACTCATGCTGAGAGAATGCATTAGGCCTGAGGAGTCGACAAAATGGACCGAAAATTAGTGAGAACGGAACGAATCGATGATTATTTTGTCAACAACAGTTAAAGTAATTACTTTTTCTACTTCCTTTTTTACTTCTTTTACTTCTTATTAATATTATTATTTTCACCATTATTATTATTATTATTATTATTATTATTATTATTATTATTGGCTCACATAGAGCTTTCACACAACAAATGATCTGATTGGAAACCTGTGGTGTTCTCTGGAAGCTGAGGGACAACAAGTCTCCCCAGACGTCCAGTTCTCTCCACCTCCTTCGATAGCATGTTCAAATGAATTTGCATCATCGCAACAGCCTCTTACCATTGATTTCTCGCCGGCAGTTGCCATTGGTTTATGCTGGAATTTGAGTGGCACTAAGCCTCCCCAAGTTCGTTTTGCGCTTGTCCAACCGAGGTCTGGCTAGCGCTCTCTCCTCCGTCTTTAAGTCCTTCTTGACCCTTCTCAGCTCTTTGGTGTCACTTTTTATTGGGAGGAGCGGTGGTGAAACTATGGGGGGATGCATGATGGGGGTGTTGAACTTGTAGATATGCAGCTTCGGTGTTCTTCATTCCCTGTAACGCTTATTCGTTATATTGTCTTGTATTATTCCTCGCGTTCAAGGGTTTTTCTTAATATTTCAGTCGTTTTCATTATCGTTAGTCGTTGTACTTTTGCAGTTATTCCTCTGATTCCAATTTCTGACGTTCTTTTTACGTACTTTTGGGGAATTGTTCCTAGTGCTCCTACTATTATCGGTACTATTTGGATTTTCTTCATCATCCAGGTCCCTTTTAACTCTCTGGCTAGCTCTGTGTATTTGCTTCGTTTCTCTTTTTCTTTCATACTCACCCTGTGGTCAGCTTGGACAGCAAAGTCTACGATTTGACAGAATTTTTCTTTCTTGTTAATTATTACGACATCTGGTCTTCTTACTTCGATAGATTTGTCTGTCTGTATGTCCATGTCCCATAGGATTTTGTGGTTCTCGTTTTCGAGTGCTGTTGCGGGTTTATGCTTGTACCATTTGTCTGTACGCTCAAAATGCAGTCGTTTACACAATTCCCAGTGCATCGCCCTCCCCACTTGGTCATACCTGTTTTTGTATTCCTTTTGGGCAAGTTTGCTGCATTCACTTACTATATGGTTTATCGTTTCGTCTCTTTGTCCACAGAGTCTGCATTTGCTGTTTTTTGTGTTTTATTGATTCTTGCTTTGATATGGTTGGTTCTTATCGAGTTATCTTGTGCTGCAGTTATTAGAGATTCAATTTCTCGGCTTATATGTCCTTTTTGAATCCATGTCCATGTGTTTTCGTTATTCTCATCTTTTGTCATTCTTATGAATCTTCCGTGGAGTTGTTTCTCTTCCCACTTCTCTTTTCTCGTTTTGCTATTTGTCTCTCTGTTTTCTGCTTTGTTGTTTTTTTTTTTTTTTTTCAGTTTCTCTCGCTGCCATAATTATCCTTTCAGTGTTTTGTATTATGTATTTTTCTAGTCTTTTTTCGTATCCTTCACACAGTCTTCTATACAGATCAGTCCTCTCCCGCCGTCTTTCCTTTTCACGTAGAGTCTGTCAATATCGTCCTTTGGGTGTAGTGCATTATGCATGGTCATGAGTTTCCTGGTTTTCTGGTCGAGAGGCACCCATTTATTAAGTATTTTGTCTTTCCAATTTCTCTCAAGTGGTTGGAAATCGTCGTATACATTACTTCTAATTAAGAAGCAAGTTCTAGAACAGTTATGCATGGATTAGCTTCGACTTAGGCCCTTGTTGTCAACATCCGATGGCAGATCACTTCGCTCATCATCTTCAAGACTTGTCGCCGCCAGAAAATTTCTTAAACCACCATTGTGCTGTACGATCAGTTATGGTTCCTGGGCTAAACATTTCGTTGATATTGCGAGCTGTTTCAGCATATTTTCAGTTTGTATTGAAATATATAAATTGTACGAATTTGCTTTTTTTCCATCTTGCATTCAACATTCTAAAAAGAAGACATAATTGTTTGAAAACGATTGTAATTTAAACGATTAGATTGAGTGAAATCGCTATTTAGAGTAATATATAAAGTAAAGGTATTATAACGAAAACATATTTGAAAATACATCATTTGAAATCAAAATTAAAAATTTCGCATTAACTTTCTTCTCAAATTAAATTTATATATATATATATATATATATATATATATATATATATATACTAGCTGTACCCTGCCACGCGTTGCAGTGGCTCAATTTGGTGTAATGGAAAAATTTAATAAAAGAGAAAATGCATGTTTCTTATATTAGTACAGTAATCCACTGCAAAAAGTGAAAAAGAAGGCGAAACTGAAAAAAATGGTGCTCTTGCAGAATTTGATCTGGATCCTCGAGAGTTTCTGTCAATCATTCATGTTTTGGACTTGACCAACAATCAGTGGATGAAGCCGAACGTAGCAAAAATGTTGAAACGCTAAATGCTTTTTTTTTTTTTAAATATGTGATTTAGTAATTAATATTTGGTTGATGGTGGGGGGAGGGGGGGTTACTATACACAGATTCGAAAAAGTCGTCCAAAAACAAATAAATGAAAGCAAAGGTAACGTAATTTACGTTTCTACCTAATTGGATAATTGTTTAGTGTTTTTATGTAATGTAAAATGTTTAATTGGCTCAAAAAACAGAAATGGTCGGAATTCTGTTGAATACGTTAAGTTTGGGAAAGTAAGTTGAAAACTATAAACTATACAAAACAGTGTCTGAAACTCACCGAACATATGTTACCATGACATAGGCTGGCATAATGGATAGGTTTCTGACAGTATTTTGTATAGTTTTTTTAGTTTTAACTCACTTTCTCTAACTTAAAGTAATCAACAGTGTCCACCACCATTTGTAGCTTTCAAATACACCAATAAACACTGTTTTTCGAGCCGACTAAACGTTACATTAAATGAAAAGGGTTCATATTACTAAACACAGATACAAAGAAGTTGTCAAAAAATAAATATATAACAAATAAATGTTATCAAAGGCAAGAAAAGTAAGTGTTCTACCTAACTGGATAAGATTTTAGTGTTTTTATGTAATGTATAATCGATTCAAAAACATTCAATGTTTATCGGTATATCTGAAAAATACAAATGGCGGCAGACTGTATCGAACATGTTAAGTTTGGGGAAATTTTGGGAAAATGAGTTTAAACTAAAAATACTGTTAGGAACTCACTCAATATATGTTACCATGATGTAGGCTGGCATATAATCGGTGGTTTTAAACTTTTGCTCGATACAGGTGACGACTTTTAAAAATCCCTTTTAGTGATTACCTGGTGTGATGATATTTGTACAACTAAACGGCAAATCTGCTAAAAAAAAATCCGGTATTATTTTACTTTAAGTCCCGTTTCACGTTCATATATAACGAAATATTTTATTGTAGATATCGGTGTGCTAAAAACGAATCTGCAAACCGTTTACGTAGCAAAAAAAAAGTTTTCATGACATTCATGAAATTACTTTTTCGAAAAGTGGGTGATCACTTTTCAATGTAAATTTAACTTAGAATGAGCACCCACTTTCTGGCCACCTGAGAGAGGGGCATTTTTCTGTTTCTTGGCTAAAAAGTTTTTTGTTTGATTTCTTTTGCATGGTAATAACCCCTGAACTCTGGGTATATTTTCCATTTAACAGCCGTAGCCTTCGTTTACGCTATGCGTAAGCATAAACGAAAGCTGTTTAGCCAATAAACATGGGAAAAATCCCCCCTCTCTCAGGTGGCTAGAAAGTGGGTGCTCATTTTAAGTTAAATTTACATGGAAAAGTGATCGCCACTTTTTCGAAAAAGTAATTTCTTCATATCATAAAAACTATTTTTTTTGTGACGGAAACGGTTTGCAGATTCGTTTTTAGCACACCAAAATCTACAAAAAAAATTTTGTTATTTACGAACGTGAGACACACAGCCCTTAATGGAAAATTATATCAAAAATCCGGGGGAAAATAGTTTTCAATAAAAACAGCAAATGAATTCGATAGAAAAAAAATGGATGCTATTTTTTTTTCTTTCTGTGTGTTTCTTGGCTTAAAAGTCTTTTTGTTTGATTTCTTTTGCATGGTATTAACCCCTGAACTCTGGGACTATTTTCCATTTCACAGACGTAGGCTTTGTTTATGCTATGCGTGAGCATAAACGAAAACTGTTAAATATGCATTCGCGTACCAAACTGCCTTGTAAAAAAAACCTTTAAGCCAATAAACACGAAAATAAATGCCCCTTCCTCAGGTGGCCAGAAAGTGGGTGCTCATTTTAAGTTAAATTTAGATGGAAAAGTGATCACCCACTTTTCGGAAAAAAAAATTTCTTCAGATCATGAAAACTATTTTGATACTCCTTGGGCATTGAGTTCCATGGCGACCCGCAGAATTATTTAATGGTCGTTCCCTTAGTACCCCCCTAGTAGCAGTGTCAGAAATTTCGTGAAAATAGCGAATAATTCCACCCCATCTTTCCAAGCTTATAACTCCTCGAAAAATGCAATTCAAGCCCTAATTTTTTTTTCAATTAAAGGAGCAAGGACCAAGATTTCATTAAAAAAAAAAAAAAAAAAAAAACGTGTTTTTTTTTTTAAAAGGTTTTAAACTTCGGACTTTACAGGTAAAATTCTAAAAGAACACTATGTTTTTTTTTTGTTTTAAATTTGAATATATTATATTATGTATTGACCTTTTCTCTTCAATTTGTGAGTAAATAATTATGTACTTATCGGGTTCTAAATTAATTATTATTAGACATTTACAAAATGGGAGGCGTGAATTATTCGACCCCCTGTCTTTCCAAGCTTATAACTCCTCGAAAAATGTAATTCAAGCCCTAATTTTTTTGTCAAAGGAGCAAGGACCAAGGTTCCATTAAAAGAAAAAGAAAAAACAAATAACGTGGTTTAAAAAAAAGGTTTTAAACTTCAAACTTTACAGGTAAAATTCTAAAAGAACACTATGTTGTTTTTTTTTAAATTTGAATATATTATGTATTGACCTTTTCTCTTCAATTTGTGAGTAAATTAATTATTTACTTTAGGGTTACTAAATTAAGTATTTACTTTTTAATAGACACTTAAAAATTGGTATGGGGGGGTCGTGAATTTAAAAAAAAACGTTTGTCTAAAATATTATATTCGATTTATTGGAAAGAACATAAAATTTCACATTGACCCTGAAAATATCGTAAAAATAGAATCAATAGAAAAATTTTGATAGAGTTTTAAAATTTAAAAATTGAAAAATATTGAGTTTAAAAATTGAAAAATATTGAGTTCGGAAAATTCATTAATGTTTAAAAAAAAAAATATTTCTATTACTTTTAAAACAACTGTAATACTTTATTTTGGAAGTATAATCCATAAAGAAAATAAATAACCCACTTTTCACAGAGAAATTCCGAGATGTTTATATTGTATTCGCAGTTTCGTGTTAGGGGTGTCAAAAATTCCTACAAAAATTCTGATACTGCTACGCATGCGCACGTAACATTTTTTATTTATTTACTTACGTGGTGGAGTTTCTATACTGATAGGTTTTTTGAAATTTTTTCACTGGATTATTATTGATTGAACACTAACCAGATTATGAAAAAAAATTGAAAAAAAAAAAAAATCATTTCAACATTTGAAAGGGATACTCACTTTTTAGTTACCACGTTCTGGTAAATCGGTCACTTTTTATTTATTTATTTATTTTTTTCTAAATACGGAAGTGTCTTCGGGAGATATAAAATGGTCGCATGTTGACGAAGCAATGTATCGGGAGGCGTACGGGATTAAAAATTATTGGTAAATTTTTAGATTAGGTCCACTCCACCTCCTCAATTTTCTTTTAAATGACGACTTGAAATGGTTTTCGACTATGCTGAATACGAAAATCGCATCGAAATTTTGCAGAAATAAGTAGTTATCAAGATATAAAAAGTTGTATTATGCATTGTAATCTTTGGCGGCCATCTTTTTTACGTGTGTGTATTTGTTTATGGCGCGTGTGCACGTAAAAAGATGGCCGCCGAAGAATACAATGCATAATACAACTATTTATTTCCGCAAAATTTCAATGCAATTTGCGTGTTCAGCATACTCGGAAACCTATAAATGTCGTCATTGAAAGGAAAATTGTGGAGGTGGACCTAATCTAAAAAAATACCAAATTATTAAACATTTCTCCAGCATGTTAGTGAAATTTATAATACTTTTAAAAAATTAAAAAGAAACAAAACAAAAGTTTTGAAAAAAAAAACTCACCTTTCACAAAAACAATTTTTAAAAAAAACACACAAACTGTGTGTTTTTTTTTGTTATGATAAGTAAAAAAAAAATAAATAAAAATCTCGAAACTTTATTTTCATGAAAACAATTAAAAAAGTCCTGTTCTCTCTATTTTTTTCTTTGAGAAACAAATATATTTCTGACTTACAAATGCGGTAGAGACTCATTATTTTTACTTTCTATGGTTTTGATATACCGCGTTTTTATTGCTTACAAAATGGGTGACTGATTTATCAGAACGTTGTAACTAAAAAGTGAGCACAGAACCACTTTCAAATGTCGAAATAATGATTTCTTTTCTACATTTTTTTTTAATAATCTGTTTAATTAGTGTCCAATCAATAATAATCCAGTGAAAAAAAAATTCCAAAAACCTATAAGTATAGAAATAAAGCATGGGAGTAATGTTTGTACAACGTAACGTCGCCTTTCGCACTTTTACAAACATTTTTTTAAAAAAAGTAACTAAACCATTTATTGATAATTTGTCACGTGTACAAACATTTATTTATTTACGTAGGCTTAACTCCTTTCATGAATAAGAAAAGTTTTACTCTTTAAGAATAATAAAAGGAAAAAGTTACTGAACATTTATAAAAGAACTTCTTTTCATGAAGGCCAGAGGAATAGTTGGCCGAAAATTCGTGAAACAACAACAATAAATAAAAATGGTGCGAATGCAGAGAGCCGCGCTATTTTTTAAATCATATTTCCACGTTTAAATAACGTTTTACGATTTTTTTTTTTTATTCAATTGTAAGGTTAAAGTACAGAATAGGTACAAAACATCCTTACCTCCTCATGTTAAGAATGACTTTTTAAATAATAACATTATTTCAGCACGGATCACTCTCTGCATGAGTAATCTTATATAGAAAAAAAAACTCAAAAGCAAGCAACAAACTTTTTTTTGGGGCCTTATATAATAAAGAAAAGATGTGTAAATTAAAAAATTTGGAAGATAAACAAATGAAATATGTTTTTTTTGTTTTTGTTTTTTTACTTATCGAGTTAACAGAAAATTAAACCTTTCGTCAAATCGTGGCTGTGAAATGAATCGAACCGGAAGTTCAGTTTTATCAACAGAACAGATTCGCAGAACCGATAAATAAATATATTTATTTTATTTAATATTTTAATTTTAATTAGGTAAATTTATTTTAATAACATAAAAACATACCTCGACTCTAAAAATTGGTTGTCTGAAAATTTCAAATAAATTGGTAACGTATAAACATGGTTTTATTTCTTTAGAACGAACCAACTTTACATTTTTATATATATATATATATATATATATATATATATATATATATATATATATATATATATATATATATATCCCACCTATTTTGAGTAAGTGGTTCCGAAATCCACATAGATGGTTTGTTTAAAGCGGTGAAGGCTTTGTGTAGAACCAATTACATTTTGATACAACGACTTATCTCAATCAATGCAATAGCTGCTACCAGTCAGAGCACACAGTAGACCTCAGGTTTTTACATGAGGGTCTTCTTTTTCCTAGATGCATTGACTGAAACTGAGGGCGCATTTTCCCTGGGCTATATAAATATATTATTTATTTATTTGTTAACTTTTTTTGCGATACTTTTGAATGAATTCAATTATTTATACGAAAGTGCATTTTTACCTAAATACGAGTTGGGAATAATTTTCCTTTTTACCAAATTGGTACTCCCAAAGAGGGAGCGGCATATATATTTTTTTTTTAATATAATTATCCACTTACACGTGTTCCGTCGTCTACGACTCATCAGAGTGGCCGAATCTAGCGAGATTTAAAATAGAACTGTATTGGTTCATTTGACAGCCATACTTTTCCTTGGTTCATCTGCTGGCTTTAAACGAATTACGTCGAGGCTGATCGACGATATACCGGTTTTAGTGTCTAACCCTAACCCGCACCCTACTACCCACCATACGGAAACCTTACAATAACAACAAACATAAAAAAAAAACAGGAAAAAAGGACAAAAATAACCCAGATGTCTTGCAGACAAATCGGCACCAACTGTGGCTAAAAGTCTTCGCACGAAACATGCTTAAATTCTTCACAGTAAAAAAAAAGAAAAGAAAAATCCCCTTTTGTAAAAGATGGGCAAAATAAAAGGGTTGGTTTTTCTTGCCCTATTTATTCAAAGAAGAGTGAACGAAAGGGAGCGAACACGCTGAGAAAATCTATCTTATCGGATAAGAATACAATACCAGTTCGGCATCAGAACTGTCTTGTATCAAACTAGGAGGATTCGTGCTCCGGAGTTGTCCGGGAAAATTTAAGAAACTTGGAAATCCTTTATTTACGGGGAATACTCAGTGACTTCTATGTTTAGCCACGATGTGTGGATAAGATTATTTTAATTTACAGTTTATGACTGCATTGAAAATGAACACATGAACATTTAGAATTAAATGTTAGCGGAAATGTGGTTTTCGCCAACAGCTACCACTCCTCCTTTTATAATACAAAACAAATGTAATCAGAACTATGCCTTTTTTACAAAGAATTCGCCACTTATTAAGGTCTTTACTCGATAGTATAAGAATTATTGCATGTAATAGGGTAAGTGAGACAACAGCGTAATGATCGGTAGTGGTAGAAATTGGGTAGAATTTTATTATTTAATGAGACAGCTAACAAGAACATATTTAGACTTAAAAACGACTATGGTATAGTAAGCCGGAGAGTAGGCCCGTATTACAGAGTTCCATAGGCGGGTCAGTTTTAGGAAAAATAGTTTTATTCGTGGAATTTGCGACTGTGACTTAATTTAATTGCAAATTCCTTTTTGATTTTTCTTAGAGTCCCTGGAAAGAAATATTCAATTTTTCTAATATATATATATATATATATTAGAAAACATGCCGCGCATTTACCGGTTTAAACGTAACGTTAAATTCCTTTAACAAAAAAAGGGAAGTAAAAATAACGGACAGAAACTGAGACATGTGCATACAAGTATTATGTTTTTTCTAAACATTTCACTTCTTGTAGGTAAAAACAAAAAATACTCGAGCTGAGATCGAAACCAAAACCTAAACACAGTGAGTCAAGTACGATAACCATTAGACCAGCTTGCCAAAATCTTTAAAAAGTGTTTTCAAACCTTGTGAAACAGTTGACAAACAGATCAAATCCGATGACACCCAAGTACCAAATTTTCAACTTTGATCCCTTAGCAACCCTTTTTTCCGGATGTAAACCGACTAAAAAGTTTTCCATATGTATAAATACCGTATATATGAAATTTCAAGCCGGTAGATAAAAAAATTCGTTGAGTATATAGGTTGAGAAGTGTCCTCCCGTACACCATATTCCCACTTTTGTAGATATATAGATTTCCTAAAAAGAGCTCAACTTTAACTTCTTAAATGGGCTTTATAACTATCGTACACACACACGCACACCAAAACACGCGCATATATATATATATATATATATATATATATATATATATATATATATATATATATATATATATATATATATATATATATATATATATATTCTTAATATGGAATGCTTTCAAACAGGGGATTTCCCATTATAAATATATATATATATATATATATATATATATATATATATATATATATATATATATATATATATATATTCTTAATATGGAATGCTTTCAAACAGGGGATTGCCCATTATAAGTATGTATATATATTCAGAAAGTGTGACAGAATATATATAATTATTTTCCACAGCCGAACCACCGTCGCAGCCCACGAAAATCGAGTCTTGGACTTCCGGTTCGTTGGCTTTCTTGGCTCTTGTGGGCTGCGACGTTGGTTCGGCTGTGGAAAATAATTATATATATTCTCTCACACTTTCTGAGCATTCTATTGATTACTCGTAAGGTTAGCTTGTTGGGGTGACATCGTCCTTTCGAGTATATAAAATTCCTCCTGGTGAGACGTCGGCTTGGGTTAAAGCTGGTTTGATACCTCGTCCCTTGTTCGATATGAGGTAGGTTCTTTCCACTATCGGATCTGTGTCGCGGGTTGCTTGATCTGTGTAAGTTAATTGACATTCTTGCGTGTGTGGCGTGTTTGCTCAGTTGGTAGAGTGCTCGCCTAGGTTGCAAGAGGTTCGGGTTTCAAATCCTGAGCGCGGTTTGGTCTAACTAATGAGGGCGAAACTCGAATCTTGGACTTCCGGTATGTTGGTTATCTTGGCTCTTGTGGGCTTCGACGTTGGTTCGGCTGTGGAAAATAATTATGTGTGTATATATATATATAATGGGAAATCCACTGTTTGAAAAGCATTCCATATTAAGAATTTAAGATTTAACGCTTGAAAGACCAGACGAGTGCAAAATAGATTTTTATAAACATTTCAATTTATTAATTCATTTTTTGAATTTTCAAATAATAAAATGGACGTAACACCTAGCATTGACCCATGCGTTTGACTAACGTTAACACTGTTACCGGACATTTAAATCTTATTCAGCCTCAATGTCTAACCTCTGAGGACGTGCCGAATGTTACCGCAACCATGAAACGGAAGAAGAAGAAGAAGAAGAAGAAGAAGAAGAAGAAGAATTGTTTGCATTTCCTGAAAAAAAAATTCGAAAATTTGAAAAAATAAATTAAATTTTATTTGAATAAATAGAAATGTTTATTAAAATTGATCTTTTATCCGATAAATCTTTTTTTGTTTCAAATTTTCGAATAATAAAATATGTTTCTTCAGGAAATACAGACCGTTAAATCTTGTTAAAACGTATATATATATATATATATATATATATATATATATATATATATATATATATATATATATATATATATATATATATATATATATATATATATATATATATTAATGGAAATGTATGAAAAAGAATACGAAAAGTATAAAAGCTTATAACTTTTATTTATTCGTTTTCAATTGGTGACGTGCAGGAATACAAAATAATATTATGGAAAAAAATTTAAAAAAACTTTTTTACAGGTACATAATTTTCGACCGATCATTCAGTCTTCATCGGTGTATATCCAGAAAGAGAGAGAGAGAGAGAGAGAGAGAGAGAGAAAAAAAAGGATGGAGGGAGAGAGAGGGGTGATAGATAGAGACTATATTATTCTTCTAGCCGAGTCGGCTAAAACTTTTTATACAAAAATCAAAGTATCTAATTAATTAGCTCACAAAATCTATTAAACTATGGATAAAAAATGACTTACGGTATAATGCTTTGTCTACTTTGTGTTTTACGATTATTTAACGTAAAATTAGTTTTAAAATATTTCATCCTTTTTAGTTTACGTCAGAAATCTGTACATTAGCAGAATGTGTGAGTTCCATGAGATCCAGTTTAAGAAAGTTCATGGGGTATTATGCCAGACAACCAGTCTAGCCATCTAATATTTAACGAGACGCTTAAAAACTTACGACAAAATACAGGGCGAATACGCAGGCTTGGTAACATCATTTTACATTATCGTCATCTCCTAAAAATCTCGAAAAAGATTCCTCGACGTCTGTGACCGAATTTTGCCAACCTGAGAGTCAGGTTTAGTACAAGGATATTTGGCGCCCGAGACAAGTCATTGCATGCCGACAGCAGCTTTGTTTATGAGTAACTGAAAATTGGTTTAGCTTCAACTTCCGGTTGTTGTTTTTTTTTTTGGGGGGGGGTAGATAATTCGTATTATTTGGATTATTCTAATTATTGTTCTCATATTTGGTGTTATTTTAAGAACATTCCAACTTCCGACCTTCTTCGGGTATATCTTGTCGTACTCGGGAATCTTTGTCGAAATCTGGAATCTTTCTGTTAATCTAAAAGTGAATAATATACTCGGGGAATTTACTTACACCCTTCTGGGGGTTGAACGTTAAATTTTTATAGCAGGCGACACTTAAAAATACAATTGCGAATTATTTACGAATTCTACCCAGTCATGGCTGACGGAATGTGACCATGCTGCCCTCGTGGATTGAATAAAAGGGTCCCGTTCAAAATGCTGTTCAGATGAGAACAGTAGTCCAAAGAATCCAAATAATACGAATAATCAATCTTCATCTCAAAAGTCATCAAAGAGAAATGACTACCCAAGAAATAAGCAAACCTTTTTTTTAATAAGGATTCTTGGAGACGACGATTCATTCTGAAAAGAAAACAAGATTCGGACAGTAACTGCTTAACTGATATTTATTTCGCGGCTTCCAGCATAAACATACAAGCCTATATATAGTGATTTTATGCACTGTTCTTTTTCTTCCCATTGATAAAGAAGTATACCTCGAAAGTTTGTGAACTTTACACGACACTACCATCTTAGTGTGACACATTATGTTTGTAAATAAATGTTTTTAATTGAAAATTATTATCTTTCAATGTTGTTATTATTCTTTTTACTTCCTTGTTTCGTACTTAACCGTGTTTTTCTACAAGATTGTATTGTTATAATAATCAAATACAACACTTTTCACACTTTTCAAGCCAACTACATCCTTCTCATATATATATATATATATATATATATATATATATATATATATACTAGCAAGAGTACCCATCGTTGACTGGGTTCAAAAACAGAAAATGGACTCTGATTTATAAAAGTATGAAACGTTATGAAAAGGAAGGGTTGTAAAGAGATAGCTTCGAATTCGGGGGTATCAAAACCAAATCAAAATATGATGAAAGTACAAATAAAATAGATAAACCCCATAATTTATTATACCATACCTGGTAATTATGAAACACTTATCACAATATTCTGTGGATCTATATTAAAAAACCTTGTTAAACTTTGTGACATATTTCCATCCTTTGGAGATCAGGTGCGAACGAACACCCCATCATTTTATTATACCATATTTCTTCAAACTGAAACAGAATTATCAAAGTATACTTATGCAGATAGGTATGAAAAGTCTTTATTAAAGTTTGTCCCTATTTCCATTCTATGGAGGCCAGGCGCGAACACAGACCCCACAATTGTATTATACTATCCCTATTTAAGTTAAAACATACTTATCAAAGTATTATTATTTACATCTATATCAAAAACACTTGTAAACGTTTTTTTTTTTTTAATTTTTAAATTTCCATACTTTGTGGACCAGGCGCGTACGCAGACCCCACAATTTTAATGAATCATCATTATGCCAGATCAAACATACCCATTCCTGTGTCTCGATGCATCTTCTATCATTATATGTGATCAGTTGTTTTATAATAGTTAACCATACAGGAGCCTATTCGTGACCAGACACACACACAGCCGTTCAGCTTTATATATATATATATATATATATATATATATATATATATATATATATATATATATATATATCAGCAGTTATCTCATTGCCGATGCAGTCCTCTATCTGCATAAGAGCCAAGTACACTCTAAAATGGAGTAGTATTGTCACATTTGGTTGGCGCGCCCTAACCAAAATCGGCTTCTAAACTTAGTAGGTGATGCTCTTTTCTTTTCTTTGCAACTTCTTTCCCACAGAAGAGACGTTGCGAGCTTGTCTATGCTCTATTGTTATTTTCCTGGCAAGTGCTCCACTGAACGCCAATCTATGGTTTCCACAAAAAAAAAACACTCGACTAGCTACAACCACTATAAACGATTTCCCCCACTCCCTATCCGTGCCTAAATCTAAACACAGATTTCATGAACGGAGCTTCCTTCCTAGAACTGCCCGCATGTGGAACATTGTTCCGCTGGCCTGCTTCCCGGTACAACATAGTAGCCTTTAAATCCAAAGTAAACAAGTTTTCGCTGAGTATTCTCCGTAAATAATCACATTTTACCCAATTTACAATATTAACGATTACTACACCTTACATTCATTAAGCCTTATCCTCGAATGGCCTCCGGGTCTTGCTAAGTGGTTACTCCCAAGTAATATATATATATATATATTTGTATATATTTATATTTATATATTTGTTGGTTTGAGAAATAAATGGTCTTAAACGGAGAGACAGTTTGTGTACGGTTGGATGAAATGTTTGTCTTTAATGCAAGTCTCTCTTTCGGTAGAGAAATCAATTCCCGTTACTTGTTTTGAAATGAAGTTGTGATTTTTAATGAAAATTCCATTTGTTACAGCATTACCAAGTTCACTTGATTGACACTACGGTCAGTGTTAAAATCAAGCACCGAATTCCGACTGTAACAATGTACGTTGTCTGGTCGTAAAATACGCTTAAACATGATATTTTTATTAATGCAGATTTCGTATTTATTATTATGTTATATTGGACCCAATATATTGTAATTTTAAAATTTTAAAAGTTTAAAAATTAAAAAAAAAAAAATGACTCGTGCGCCACCACCGGGAATCGAAACCAAGACGTTTAGTTTACGATTTACTTTTTCCTTTGATGTTAATGCCTCAGCTATGAAGATAGGTTTTCTGCAAGGCTAAAAATAAAAAATGACCCAATAGCTATTACGTTACGAATGCATATTCGTCATGCGTCGTTAGACCTTCATTGGCGAATACCCTATATATTCAGTTTCATGTCTGTAGACCAAAAACTGATATTACAAGAAAAAAGGTCCCCTTTTCTTGTAAATAAGAAAAGCATTAGATAAGTGGAAAATGAGATTGGGATAGACCGAGATTCGAACTTTGTAAACATAGATTCAAAAAATGGAATGTTGAAATTTGGCTATTGTTGAATTTCGCATAAAATAGTTTAGATATGTTTGTTTGTAAAAAGAATTTAATGGTGCATTCTTTTATGGAAAGTAAATTAAAAAGGTCAGCTAAAAAATAATGAACAATACAATTTTAAAACGTATTGAAAATAAGCTAGGTTGAAAAATAGGTTAGTGAGAATTCTTTGTTGCAGAAGTGTGTTTTGGAAATGTATGTTTAAGCCACGTGAGTCGATCACGTTTTGAGACCACACGTCTGACGTCGTAGCAAAAAATGAATTCTCAATATAGGAGCTAGAGTCGAAATCAGAGGCAGTCGAGTCCGGATCGAATAGTCAGCAGGGTCGGTCAGACAGAGCTGACATGATCGGAAGAGGGTTCCTTTAGAAGCGAAGGGAGAACGTTTATTCATGTAGTACGACTTTGAATTCCTTGACGTCATCATCAGTCGACCGGTCGATCCGATAATAAAGAAGTTATCATGTTTTTGTAAAACTGTGTCGTGTAGTCATTCAACAGCAAAAGGTAATGTGTGAAACATCCTTAATATGAACTTTGTCTCCCTCATCGTTATTATGAACTTTATGTAACTCTTACAAAAAATGTATCTCTCTCTTTCTCTCTCTTATTATCTCAACCGTATAAATGTATTTCTCCTTATCATTGTTATATATATATGTCCGCCGCCTCTCTCCAATATGAATGTCCCTATGCAACACTGGGAGATCAGTTTGGTAGGCAAATCTTTTTAAACAAATATATATACGCATGCATAGACATAGAAAGAGGTTTGTGTTTACTATAACTTTTTTACGCAAATATTACGCAAGTATAAATCATGTAGAACATCTACGTGAATATAACTACACGTAGTAATTAATTAAAGATGATCATCCCATGAGAAAACGTTAATATATATATATATATATATATATATATATATATTTTAACGCTTTGAAAATTATAAAACAAAACCGAAAGGGCCATTTTCACCAACAAACTCATCAGGAGTTAGTATATATATATATATATATATATATATATATATATATATATATATATATATATATATTATAAGTTAAGCCTGAAGAATCCTAGAGTGGATGAAACGCAGAATATTCAGTGTAACTTAATCGCCATATATATTTTATAACTTACTAACTAGCTCTACCTACGTATTGAGCACAGTTGAAGTAAATACTTGAAGTTTATGCATAAATTTATACTTTCGTATATTAATTTTATGTGAGTAAATGAAGTAGTTATACATAGATATATATATATATATATATATATATATATATATATATATATATATATATATATATAAAGCAATCCACATGCAGTACTGTGTCGCTGTTTCACAGCTCATCGGTGCGGCTAGACAAGTAACTACCTCAAGCCTGGATCGAAACCCGACCGCCCAAATGACAGTCGGAGCTTCTAACCGTTACGCTATTCGGCTGCTGCTATGCAGGCAGTGAATTCAATTCTTCGTGGCACCTGTTTCCTAGCGCAGAACCATTCATATAATTATTATGTCAATATTTTAATTAATCAAGCAATTATGCAATCAATACGAAATTTTCACTGATTATTAAGTGAAGAATGAACTTTATAATGCTGTCCTTTTTTCATAATCGATATGTATATATATATATATATATATATATATATAAGGGGACTTTGTAGGCATATATATATATATATATATATATATATATATATATATATATATATATATATATATATACCTACAACTCCCCCTTCTTTATTTGTGGTTACAAATATGCTTAAAATAGTCAACTGAAATTGAAAAAAAATATATTGTATTGTGAGGAGGGTGCAGATAAAACAACAAAAAACAACTGCGCACGTATCAGATTTTAAGGTTGAAAATCCGAATTTTGACTGTGTTTTATTTTTCATTCATTGTGTTTTGAAATGTGACATTCATTGAATATGTTAATAATTATTATAGTCTTTTAGATTAGAATTTTCTTTTCATTATTTTTCGAAAAACATTACTTTTAAATCTTTGAAAAATAAATTAATAATTTTCTGTTAGTGACCCCAATATTGCTAATATACCATTAAATATGAAATGCTTTGAAGAATTGATACCAAAAAAATCGATAACTGCGCATTTTGTTAAAAATACGATTTCTTTCAACGATTTGTCGTTACCTGATATTTCCTTACCTAGTTAGATATAATGAGTGCAAATAAAATATTTTGTTCTGTTTTTGCTTCTTTTTGAATAAGAAATTTAAAAAAAGGGCACGTCGAATTCTTAGCAAGTGACTTATAAGTAATTGTCTCTTTTTATTTGTAAGTTTTTAAACCGTGTCCGGTGCTTTTATTTTTCTGTATTTTGTTACTTGGGTTCTTATAAATCTAATACCGAACACAGAAGTAAAAAAAAAAAAAGTAAAATAATTTTTAATTTTAAAACTAATGGCAAGCGAAGCACATAACGTTAATGAAATATTATCTATTGGTCCTAAAACTTGAGCTCTTTATGAGAAAGACGCAGCGGTTGCATTGTCGCTGTGGTTGAAAGATGAATGCCAACAAAAATTCCAAATTTTAAACGTTTCTTAAACTAGTGCCACATCCCTTTTCAACAAGCTTATTTTGTAAGAAATAAATAAGTGAATTACGACGAATTTTTCTTAGATAGTCCGAAAATTGTTGATAGAATTCGGGCAACTAATTAAATTTTCCGGGTATAGAACCTAACGTAGCCATTTTTATGGGTCAGTTTACGAGCAAAAAAAATTATTAAATAGCGGAAATAAGATTCGTAAGTGAATAAAAAGAGTACCTAAAGGACTTGCGAAGATAAATAATAAAGTTTAACCCCAGTACCGCTAATTAATACTGGAATGTGGAAAAAAGGAAAATGCAATAATTGTTGCGTAAAACTTTGATATCCGATTAAGTTGGGGGCACGGATAATGCTTCTGGCTCTTTGGATCAGATATCATCCTGAATTGTTTCGTATAATCTCGCCAATATGGGGCTGAGCAGTTAAGAAACAAAAAGGGTCGTAATTGTCTCGAGTAATCTCGTCAAAAGTGGCTGAACAGTTAAGAGACAAAATCGGGTGGTAGATTAAAAGAAAAAGTTAGATTAACTAGTATTGTCTCGAATAACCTCGCTATATGGAGCTGAGCAATTAAGAAACATAACTCGTAGGACTAGTCAAGAGATTACATTAACAAGTTTAGTCAAAGAATTTCGGAGGGAAATATAAATATGATAGGTGTGATAGTTGGGAGAAATTTGAAGATTGAAAATGGGAAATTTGAAGGTAAGAAAATGGAAAAAAATTCGCACAATGGAAAAAGTAACAAACGAATCTGGCTATACAATGAACAGTATAACATATCTGTCATTAAAACTGTCAACAAGCAACAAACTGAATTTATTGCTAAAATAAAAATATCCCGTTTCAGTTTGGTGAAATTCAAGACGCATCTAAGACTATCCAATGTCGCGTGAATTTAGTTTGACTTTGATTTGCGTAGATTTCTTACGTATTTGTTGACATTTAAAACTTTCATTTGGGGACAACGAAGCAGAAGGCATTCCGGCACATATTCAGTGAAATGCCTGAATAAAAAACTGCATTCTCAGTGTTGAAACAGTTAACTGAGTTTTTTCTCTTCCAATGTATTCAAACGTTGTATTTATATATTTAGAGAAATACGTTGGAATTCCTTTTCTTTTTTTAATGGAAAAAAGAAAACGGAAAAGAAAAGAAAGGAATTTCTGACGATAAAAAGATAATTCTCGTGAGAGACGTGGAGCACGGAACGAGATAACGTTTGAGATCTCGTGAGACGCGTGGAGAACGTTCTGGATCCCGTGGCTTACGTCACGGCTATAGCAATGAGAAAATATTGTTGCTACCCAGAACAAGCGAGTTGGAGTCATTTCCTATTCTTTGTCTTGGTCTCGTTTGCGACTGAAACTGAACACACCGTGTGTTAGTTCCTTTCCAGGCAAAATTACAGATTTCTAATCTTTCCAATGGTCTCGCACCATCCCCTAGTCTTAACCCCTTTCTCATCGCCGCAATGCTGCACCTCTGTGCCTGTTCTACAAGTATTTAAACAGAATCTGCTCTGGTGAATTCATCGCACTTCTACCCCCTCGACGTAAATACTCCCGACACACTCGTTTATTATTAATATTTAAATTTCCCTTTTAGTGCAATGATTTATATCACTGAGTATATTTACCAGGCAGTTGCTCCTATAATTACTCGAATAATCAAGATCTGCTTTACATGTTTTTTTCGTGTCGTATTTGTTTCGTTATATTTCAATCTCAGCTCTAAACTTTTTTTATTAAATATTATTATTATTATTATTATTATTATTATTATCATTAGTAGTAGTAGTAGTAGTAGTAGTAGTAGTAGTAGTAGTAGTAGTATTCTATTAATAGAAAGGGTGCCCGTCCGCAACCCAGATAGATTAAGGAAACAGCACGCCATTTTTTCAATATTTGGTCAGGGTTTACTTCTAATGAAAATTATCCTCGTGTAAGAGTCTCTGGCAAACACCTATAGAAAGAGACATAAGACACGTGTAGATGATGTCTAGTAGGCATGCAGGTTCCCTGAATCCTATGATGAGGTTTGTATGCCACATAGATATATGACAGTTATTAATATCCGACACGAAACATTGCAAAATTTATATTTTGCTGAAAGTTGGCCTGTGGGACTCGTTTCCTGAATTTATAGACAATGTCTACAAGCTTCTTGGGAATGTGATGACTATTATCATCCCACATGACACATTATAACATTTATATTTTGCCCGAATTTGGTCTGTGGGGTTACCTTAATTCTCTCATGTGTTTACAGTAAAACACAAAAGACAAGATAATTGTCGAAAGAAATACAAGCACATGACAATGATAAAATAGAACAGGAATAAAATTCAATAAAAAATAATAATGAAAATTTTTTCTCTTTTCGGAGTTCGATATCATCCGTAGCATTAATATATATTTATATTTGTCAAAGTTTAAAGCTCACGAATGTACAGTTTCTTTCGAGTGGACATCATGTCCTTCTTCTTCAATTGTGTTTTTCGTGTCTTTCCTTTTATTAGAAATCACCTTGTCATCTGGTTTATATTCGATGATATTCCAATCTCAAAGCCGTAACTATTTTAAAATGACCACAAAAAAACAGTCATCTGCTTGTTTCAAATTTCATTCTTTCTTTTCCTTCTCTTCCTCATCACGCCATCATGCTCTCTCTCTCTCTCTCTCTATATATATATATATATATATATATATATATATATATATATCTCCATCTATCTATCTGTCTATGTATCTATATCTTTCTCTCCTACTCCCCCTCTTGCTTCTGCTCTATTTAGTTAAGTCCCAGCGAGCAAGAAGTTAAAAAAAAGACAGACACCCAGCATCCGTTATAGTCAGTCATGTCTAACACTTCGCCAACCCTTCTCTCTCCTTCTTTTATGGACATTTCATCCCAAACAAAGCAGGGCCACTTATTCTTGAGGAGGGGCTACTATTTGGGACCAGACTTGCAGGGGTACTATTTATGGAGTTGCGCAGCTTGAAATTTCTGTTCACATTACACTTGAATTTCTGCATGTCAGTACAATCAGGGAAGCAAGGGCCTGGAAGGGAATTCCAAACTGCAGAGGTTTGAAGGGAAAAAGCTATTCGAGTAGAGGGATTTACGGCATCTAGGGATATCTACAGGGTAAGTGTGGAATTTTGCTGCTTGGCGGGTTTGTCGCGAGTATTGTCGTTGAGGTGGTACTAGTGCTCGGAGTTTGTTACCGCACGTGTCTTTGAAATATTTGTAAAGCAGGCACAAAGATGCCACGTTTTGGCGATGGGACAGAGGTTGGAGTTTAGCTGATAGTTCAGCATCTAATAGGTTGGCGACTCTTTTTTAAACCCTGTCTAGGAACGAGAGACTAGTGGCAGATGCACTCACATGTGGCCACAATAATCCACGCATGGGCGAACCGTGGCCTTGTAGAGATACGGTATATTCTCAGGAGTGAGTAGCCTTTTAGCACGGTAGAGAGAGCCAACCTTCTTTGCAGCAGCCTTGGCAATTGCCTTAATGTATTTGTTCAAGTTCATGTAGTCTGTGAATGTTAAGCCTGGAAGCTTGAAGGGAGTATTTTCAGACAGTGTATCATTAGCCATAGTAAGGTTTCTTGTAATTATTCAAGGAAATAAACTTAGTCTTGGCAGCATTGAACATTACCAACCAGTCACGGACCCATTCCACTACAGACTAGCGGTCTTCCTCTAGCAATTTCCTTAGATATGTCTATCTTCGATTTTGCTCGCTGCCTTCCATCCCCCTTCTCTCTCCCTCTCTCCCTCTCTCCCTCTCTTCCTCCCTCTCTCCCTCCCTCTCTCTCTCTCTCTCTCTCTCTCTCTCTCTGTATGCCCGGTGACATTTAAAAAGACAGAGAGAAAGAAACAGACTGCTTATTTTACCTTCCTACTCTCTCATCCTTGCTTGCTTGCTGACACACGATTGTGTGCGTTTCTGTTCATATTGAAAATCTCTTTCGCTTTGATTTTCTTTCTTTATTCCGTTTCCAATTCCAATAATTCACATTTTTAATCTTTATTTATATGCTGAGTTCGTTCAGCAGATCACGGCGAAGAGAGCCGTTGAATAGAGACAAAAAGTAGAGGATGATACACGTTTTATATTCGCATCGAAGTAAAACAAAACTGAATTTCATTTCTTTGCAAATACTAAGTTTAAAAAAATTTTTTAAAGAGGAACCCCCAGATTTTAATAAACCTTTCAGTTAGAAAAAATGTTTTATTTTAATTTAAATGACTGTCTACTGTAAGTTCGGATATTTAATATAACATTATACGAAAAAGGGGAGATAATCGAGCTAGTGATATAATCGATAATCTCTACTAATATATAAAAGGTCCTGGATATGACCTTAAACTATATCCGATGGTGAGGCCCCAGCTTGCGGGCTTTGGGCAGTGGTGAGCCACCCTTTAATTGCCATTGCTACCAGGTCCACTCTGGCCCGGAGTGGTAGTATCTGTTAGGGTCCCAACTATGGGTTAAATAGAAATGGACTTGAAAACAAAAAAAAACAAATATATTCTATAAAAAAAATTTCTTCAAAATCACTGGATTCGGCATTAAATAACCTAAAACGGGTTGATGTGCTGTAAAACAAAAACAACCAACCAATTATATAAAAACCACTTTGTGTGTGAGTGTGTGTGTGAGTTCGTTCCTCATAGGTTCCGAAACGGCTGAGCCTGTCTGTTGCAAATTTCACACAAAGGTAATTTATATGCCTGTCAGTGTTCTTAGATATGTTTCGTACAGAAATTCATCCGATAAGTATTGAAAATCGAAAAAATCCGATCCTAAAAATAGTCTTTCTTTCCTATAGATAAAAAAGAATTTTTACATTGGGAATATTTCAAGTTGCACCGGCAAGGGAGATAATAAAATCTCAACAGATAACTTTTTTTTCTTAAAAGAAAACAGAATTATTGGCATCTAGAAATATAACTCGGGGGTAGCGCATTCGGCTACAGAACGAATAACCCCTTGTTCGAGCTTGTTTTGTATTAGTGAGTTTTTCTTATTAATGAGTTCAATTTACAATAAAAGAAGAGGAACCATATAAATTCGCCTTAAATCCTTTATTTTTATATTTTCAAATAAACATTAACCAAAAGTGAGTTTCGAGGGCATCCATTATCATGCCTAAATATCAGCTGATGTGATATTGTAAACAAACACAGACGGAATTTGATGAACGATATTATTGATTTTGATGAACTACATTATTGATTTTGATGAACTGCATTATTGATTTTGATGAACTGCATTATTGATTTTGATGAACTACATTATTGATTTTGATGAACTACATTATTGATTTTGATGAACTACATTATTGATTTTGATGAACTGCATTATTGATTTTGATGAACTGCATTATTGATTTTGATGAACTGCATTATTGATTTTGATGAACTGCATTATTGATTTTGATGAACTGCATTATTGATTTTGATGAACTACATTATTGATTTTGATGAACTACATTATTGATTTTGATGAACTACATTATTGATTTTGATGAACTGCATTATTGATTTTGATGAACTGCATTATTGATTTTGATGAACTACATTATTGATTTTGATGAACTGCATTATTGATTTTGATGAACTACATTATTGATTTTGATGAACTGCATTATTGATTTTGATGAACTACATTATTGATTTTGATGAACTACATTATTGATTTTGATGAACTACATTATTGATTTTGATGAATTGCATTATTGATTTTGATGAACTGCATTATTGATTTTGATGAACTACATTATTGATTTTGATGAACTGCATTATTGATTTTGATGAACTACATTATTGATTTTGATGAACTGCATTATTGATTTTGATGAACTACATTATTGATTTTGATGAACTGCATTATTGATTTTGATGAACTACATTATTGATTTTGATGAACTGCATTATTGATTTTGATGAACTACATTATTGATTTTGATGAACTACATTATTGATTTTGATGAACTGCATTATTGATTTTGATGAACTGCATTATTGATTTTGATGAACTGCATTATTGATTTTGATGAACTGCATTATTGATTTTGATGAACTACATTATCATTATTTTTTTTTAGCGAATTAGTCCATTGCGCAAATTATTCCTCGTAATATATAACATTCAATAGAGGATTGATTCTCTAATAATACATACGCAATCTGTATAAATTAAAATATCATGTTTAAGCGTATTGTACGACTGGCAACGCAGGGCGTCCAGCTAGTGTTATATATACGAAAGGCATATTACTACGAACTTTCGATTTGGGAATTCTGGTTTGCCTGAGGTAAATGGCTTTCCTCTAATAAAATGTATTAATAATCTCACTCCGATGTTTATCCGTTTTTATATATCTTTTCTAAAAGACAGTTAAGATAAAAATGAAATGTAATAAGTCCCCAGACGTACCCCTCCACCGTACTGTATACCGATACTCTATGGCTGACTGGGATAGCTTCCGTACATTCATATCTGATTTACCTCTGCACTCCATGTTTAAAAAGGATGTGTCCTCTATAGTATCAGATCTGACCGAATGGTTAATTGTAGGCATAGACCAATTCATACCATCTAAAAAATTCCAACAAAAACCTAACAGCCAGCCATGGTTCTCCCCAGAATGTGCTGCTGCTATCGCGCACAGAAATCACTTTTTCCCTAGCTACCAGCGTAATAGATGTACTGAGACTAAAGCTGCTTTCAGGACTGCCAGCAACCACTGTAAAAGAGTAATAAAAAATGCAAGAGAGCTATATGCCCAGTCTGTTAAATCCAAGGTAGCTGATCAGCGGCTTGGTTCCCACCAGTTTGGGCAAATAACAAATAGGATCCTGAACAGAAGTGTGCGATCTATCCCAACCATTATCAATGGACCAGAGGTCATCTCGTCAGCATCAGACAAGGCCAAACTATTTGCAAAGAACTTTGCAGCTAATTCTACCCTATGCGACGAAGGCCATCAACTTCCCATATTTCCTCCTATAACACAGAACACGCTAGGTAACATACAAATATCCGTGCATGAGGTCGCCAAGCTAATCAAGAACCTTGATTCCAGTAAAGCAACTGGCTCTGACGGCATCCCAAGTATAGTGTTAAAAAAGCTTCAACCAGAACTTGCTCCCATACTTACGAAACTGTTTAAGCGTTGCCTTAAGGAGAAGTGATTTCTGACTCCCTGGAAAACCTCATCAGTTTGCCCTGTATTTAAGAATTCAGGTGATAAGTTATCTCCCTCTCAGTACAGACCAATAAGTCTCCTGTGTGTTATGAGTAAGTTGCTGGAATCCATATTAAATAGAGAAATAGTCAACCACCTCAGCAGGAACAACCTTCTTAATGACACACAATATATGGTTTTCGCTCTGCAAGATCTACCGCAGATGTGCTAACGGTTATATCTCACAGGATTAGTGAATCTCTTGACAAAGGCTTCCTTTCTAGGGCAATTGCTCTTGACATATCAAAGGCCTTCGACAAGGTATGGCATAAGGGTCTACTTCACAAGATTTCCAGCTACGGTATAACTGGAAATGTTTTCTCGGTCATAAAATCATTTCTCTCCGATAGGCTCATAAGAGTAGTGATCTGAAATGGAACACGTACATCAAGTCTGTTGCCAAGGTTGCTGGAAAGATGGTGGGATCCTTCTACCGCTCCAGAAGATATCTCACAACTGATGCAATTCTCTATATATATAAAAGCCAAGTACGTCCAAGGAGGGTATACTGCTTCCATATCCTGGTCGTAGTTGGTACACTATAAGTAGTATCAAGTCGTCTGGAAGGACAATTGAAAAAACTACGAATCCTCGATGTTCAGACCTCTGCTATTGTAGGTGCCACCAACATCCTCACGAAAACCTTTGATCTTTGAAGCTCCTGGTTTGAAGTCGGGATTGAGGGAAATCGTCTGGAAATGAATCCTATCCCTTTCCAGAGAGACGTTCATAAACGAAATCAGAATTATTATTATGTTTATTCGCCTTCACCCCAAACAAGGCATATCGCCACTTTGACCTAGGAGGTTACTGATTGTAATCATGTCTAAGAAAGATTAACAAGATGTTACATTTAAACTTCTGTATATCAGTACAGTCAGGGAAGCAGGTAGCAGGAAGGGAATTCCAAAGTCTACCTGTTTGAGAAAAGAAACTATTAAAGTAGAAAGATTTCTGGCATTTAGGAATCTCAACAGTGAAGGGGTGAGATTTTGTTGCTAAACGGATTTGTCTGGGAGTATGCAGTCGATGGGAGTACACGTGCAACGAGTTCATCAGAGCACACGCCATTAAAATATTTGTAAAACAGACACAGGGATGCAACATTGCGGCGATGGGACAGGGGTTGGCCTAGTTGACAAAGTGGGACCTATTAGATTGAAAACTCATTTGAGGACTGTATTCAAGAGGGAGAGACGTGGTAGATGCACTAGCCCAGATGTCGTAACAATGCCCCATGCATGAGCGAATAGTGGTCTTGTAGAGGTACAGAATACTCTCGAGTCTCTAAGAACACACTTTTCTGCTTTGACAGGGTACAAAACAATCTTCGAAATCTAGTGGGCTGGGATTTGTCGTCTCCTTACTTCCTTTGTCTCAGAGAAGAGACGTCGCGAGTTTGTCTCTGCTCTATCGCTTTTATCGTAGATGCTCGACTGAGCCTCAATCTATTGTCGCTTCCCCTCCTGTAAAACATTCGCAACAAATACTTGTCTACCTACAACAACCGTCAAAAATGTCCCTCACTCTCTGTCTGTGCTTAAAATTAAACGGAAATTCCACTGGTTGAGTTTCTTTCCTAGAACTGTCTATATATGGAACACAATACCTTGAGGCTGCTTCTGAGTTGACTGCAGCATGATCGTTTTCAAATTTAATGTAAACTAACAGTCTTCTTAAATAATCAAGCCCCTACCCAAGTTCAACCATCACTGATCACGTTGTCTCATCATCTACATACCACTTATTAACCTTTATCCTAGAATGATCTCCGGACCTTGATAAGTGGTGACCACCGTGTAAAAAGGGGGTTCAGTTTGTGAAATCTCAAGGTTTTGGGTTTCGACTTCCAGTCATCCCATTTGTCTTATTTAGTATCAATAAACTACCCCTAACATAAACCTAAATTGACACTATCCTAACCCTGAACTGCATATTATGTACCGAACTGTTTCTTTTTTATCTCTGTTTTAAAACATCCAAAAAAAGAAAATTAATAATCATAACCTAACCCAAGTTTTATTTTTGACTCCCAAACAGCAAAAGAAAAACAGTCAGACACAGATTTTCACCTCTAAAACCTAAACTATTTTACCGATATTTTTTATAGTTAAATATTTTTTTTACATTCCATCTCCGGCAACGCTTGAACACGGCTCGTGCTAATATACATACTGGAAAATTCCCCTGTCACATTTGTGAGCGATTATGTAAGAGTGAAGCTGGGTTGAAGAGCCACCTACGTGCCCGTTGGCGCACGTCATCAACCTGAAGAGATAGCAAATTCTACCAAGAAATAGCAATCGTCATATATATATATATATATATATATATATATATATATATATATATATATATATATATATATATATAAGCCTGAACAGTCCTAGAGTGGATGAAACGCGGAATATTCAGTGTAGCTTAACCGCCATATATATTTTATAACTTACTATATATATATATATATATATATATATATATATATATATAGAGAGAGAGAGAGAGAGAGAAAGAGAGAGAAAGACAGACAGACAGAGAAAGAAAGAGAGAATCTCTTCCTCTTTCCTACTCCTCTCATTCTGTCCCTTTTTCCTTATTATTCACTATAACTCTTTTCTGTCTCATTATAATGTGCATCCCCCCTACTTCCAACTTTTCTACCTCAACTGTTTCTACCCCCCTCTCTCTCTCTCTTCATTTTCTATTTCCGTCTATGTAATCTCTCTCCAATATTTGTCATTATAATTCTTTGCGACAGAATGTACTTTGCTAATCTGTTCGTAAAGACAGCAATTTTAAAAATAAAGATTATGATTATGATGATGATTAATCTTTTTCAGCCACTAGGTCAGCCATTTAACTGGACCCTTCTTTCCAATCCGCCTCCACCCCAACCACCACCTGCACTTTTTCCTTTCTCTACTTCCAATGTTTTTTGTTTTCGCTGTTGTGGTTGCTGTTCACAGCAGTGCACATGTACCTTGCATTCCACTGGAAATCACGAGAAAACGTGAGCAAGCGAAATTGTGTTAATTACCGTATATTTCGACGTATAAGACGGCCCTTAAAGTTAAAAAATCATCTTTAAAAAAAAACAATATTTCATAAGATACCGTATGTTGCAATCTCTATCCTAGGCTAAACAAACATGGTTTCGTGATTTAGCAGTCGTCTTATACAACGGATATATGATAAATTTATTAAAATTTGCTTCAATTTTGTACCTCGTCTTATCTGACGGTAGCCTTATACGCCGAAATATACGGTATCCCAGCACTAACAAATTGCATTTAAACCAATTCAGCAACACCAGAAAAAAACGAGGTTCAATCCTAGGCAATGTCTCAAAAATAAAAATCTAAAGAATCCAAGAACGTTCGAGGTGAAAGAATTTGTTTTGTGTGTAAGAAGTAGAATACACATATTCATTTCGGATCTCGCTTTGTGCGTCCACGTGCGTGTAAATGGGATACGCACGATAACTTTATCTATCTACTATTATAGAAAAGTTATTTCTGTCTGTGTGTGTGTGTGTGTGTGTGTGTGTGTGTGTGTGTGTGTGTGTTCCTTCCTCATGGGTTCCGAAACGGTTGAGCCTATCTTTTGCAAATTTTACACAAAGGGAATTTATATTTCTAGCAGTGTTTTAGATGTTTTGTACAGAAATTCATCCGATAAGTATTGAAAATCGAAAAGGTCTAATTCTA
This sequence comes from Euprymna scolopes, assembly GCF_053919585.1. Lineage (NCBI taxonomy): Eukaryota > Metazoa > Mollusca > Cephalopoda > Sepiida > Sepiolidae > Euprymna > Euprymna scolopes. The sequence continues at coordinate 15,162,444 of NC_136505.1, read as the reverse complement.
AAAAAAAAAAAACTTTCTTTCTCATTGATAAAAAAAAAACTTTCTTTCTCATGGATAAAAAAAAACAAAACTTTCTTTCTCATGGATAAAAAAAAAACTTTCTTTCTCATGGATAAAAAAAAAACTTTCTTTCTCATGGATAAAAAAAAAAAAACTGTCTTTCTCATGGATAAAAAAAAAAGAATTTCTACTGGGGAATATTTTACGTTGCATTGGCAATGAAGATAATAAAATCTCACCAAATAATTTCTTCTTTAAAAAAAACATATTTATTATAATCTGGCGATATTGCACAGTGATAGAACATTCGACTACAGATCAAATGACCCCCTGTTCAAGCTCGGGTGTACCTCACCATTTTATTTAATTTTTTCTCATTAATGAGTTCAATTTACGATAAAAGAATACCATTTAAAATCGCTGCAAAACATTTCTTTGTTTGCATATTTTAAAACTACGCATTAATCAGCAGTGACTTTTCGCCAAACCCAAATATCAGTTGACGTGATATTGTAAATAAATACAAGCGGGATTTAGTGAACGGCATTATCATTATTTTTATTTATTCATTTTGCGAATTAGTTTACCGGGCAAATTATTCATCTTAATATATAATATTCATTGGAGAATTGATTCTATAATAATACATGCGCAATTTGCATAAATTAAAATATCGTGTTTAAGCATCCACCTAGTGTTGGTTTTTATTCCTTAGTGTATGCGTATTTGGACATGTGTGTACGTGTGTTCGTTGAGCTGTGTCTGTGTGTATGTGCTGTTAGTGGACATACAGTGTTTCGTAAATCTCTTTCATCACGTGTGTGCTGCTTCCCGAAGTAATTTCAGCCTCAAAGAACTTTGCTTCAATTATTATGTGCGCATGCGTATTGTCTGTGGAAGAAATATGACAGAAGAAAAGAGGAAGAAAACTTTTGTGATTGAGGTTTTATAGTACGAGATTTCGACAGCGGATATTTTCAGGCCTGGCTTAGTTGTAATAAAACGTTGCTGAAAATAACATTCGCTGTCGCTGCTTCTTCTAATAGATGTATAATATAAAACTATAAGCGGACGATTGGGGAAGTGTGTTGGCATTATACCAATTCTAACTGCCAGAGTATCAACTGCGGACTAAATAGAATCTGCCCTGCGTAAGACACGAAACTGCACTAGTGTGATAGGCGCATAAATTAAACATCGCGAATAAATACAGAGTGTCCCAAAAGTCTTGAGCACATTTCAGTCGTCATATCTGCTTAACTATGGACGATAGTAAGATGAAAGTGGTGGCATTTTAAAGTTTAAAAAATACATTAAGTTTTTTAAGGCTATTGATTTATTTTTTCATTTCTTTTTAGATCCAGTAATGACGTTCACTCAACCAGAAAAGGCGTTTTGTGTGCTTAGATTTTGCAAAAACTGATTCATGGATACTTGTCCAACGTGCATTTCCCAGATCTCCAAATCTCACACCCTGCGATTTTTATTTGTAGGGATTTGTGAAAGGACTGATCTATGTGCCTCCCATTCCAAGAGACATGGATAAGCTAAAGGCCCGAATAACAGAAGCTGTTGCAACCACTGACAACGCAATGCTGGGGCGCGTTTGGCAAGAATTGGATTATCGGCTTGATTTGTGTCATGTGATTAATGGTGCTCACATTGAACATATTTGAACATTCCATGAAAAAGATTACAAGCTTTCCGTATATACCAAATGCGTCCTGATCTCCTTAATAGTTCTCTAGTTATTTGTTCTATGGTAGTTAACACCCCTATATTCCATGGACAGTATGGATTCTTCTGGCTTATATAATTCCAGACATTTCTACATTCAAGCAGAGATTACACTTGTAGTTTAACCGCTCGCAGTGAACCCCAGGACTCTTTCACCTTATAATTGTGACGCCTTGGACCGGACCATAAAGGATTTCAAAAAATATTCAATGTCAAAATATTCCCAAGATTTTTGGAACGCTTTGCATTGGAAAATATTAGGAACTTGAAACATCAAAAACTATTATCAACACTTATCATTGGATTGGTCATTAAATAATCCGAAAGGGTTGATATGTCGGAGAACAAAACAAACAAAATGTATCGCTTAAATAGTTCGATGCATCTTTCTTTATTTTATCGTTTCATCCTCACATTCTATGATTGGTGTTTCTGACAAAGAGGGAAAAATTACTGTTTTCTGAGTCTAGGTCTATTCTATCTTATGCTTATCGTTGACAAGTTTTTCACCTTGATGTAGTATTTTAAGCTCTTTACATCAAGTGTATTCACGCTTTGTATGGAGCGATTTCCATAAAAAAAAATCTAAAATATGTATGAGAGCCAGGTACACTCTAAAATGGAGTACTGTTGCTACATCTGGTCAGGAGCTGCTCGACGCGCCCTATCCTGCCTTAATAGAGTTCAAAACAGATTTCGTAATCTAGTAGGTGATGCTCTTTTATCTTCCCTGCAACTCTTTCCCACATAAGAGACGTTGCGAGCCTATCTCTTCTCTATCGTTATTTTCGTGGTAGGTGCTCGACTGAACTCCAATATACGGTTCCCCCCCTTGCCAAACTTTAAAAAAAAAACACTCGACTAGCTACAACCACTATATACGGTTTCCCCCCACACTCTCTCTCTCTCAATCTCTCTCTCTCTCTCTACCTAAATCTAAACGCAAATTCCATGAACAAAGCTTCTTTCCAGAACTGCCCGCCTGTAGAATTTGATTGAATACAACATGGTAGCCTTCAAATCCAATGTAAACAAGTTCTTGTTAAGCCGTCCCCATAAATAATCAAATTCTACCCAATTCACATCATTATCGATTACTACACTACCACCTTACATTTATCAGCCCTTATCCCCGAGTGGCCTTTGGGTCTTGATAAGTAGTGACTCTCAAGGAAAAAATGTTTATAAAATTAAGCATGATTGATGTGTTTATCTTTGGTTTTATATGTAACAGTTTAATCATTAAGACACACAGTTCACATATCGTCGTTTACGTCAAACGCACATTTCTGCACATTCAGTAATCCAGAAACAATCAACAAAACAAAGTCTTTCTTTTTAATACGTGTGCGGTTGCTTATCTGCCATTCTTTTTATCGTCGCTATTTGATCGGCCGTTTCTTGTGTGTGTGTGTGTGTGTGTGTGTGTGTGTGTGTGTGTGTGTGTGTGTGTGTGTGTGTGTGTGTGTGTGGCTGCATCGTCTGTTGGTTATTGATCAACTGTTTAACTTGGACAAATAAATTTCATGTATGGAAACAACATGGAGACTTGTTGGTTTTTCATTTAAAGAAGGTTTCTTTTTATAGACATGTTCCCGTTAGATCATCGAAGTTAAGCAACATTAAGCCTGGTCAGTACTAAAATGGGTGACTATTTGGGAATTCTATGTGCTGTATATGCTCTCCGTTTATCTTGGCATTGTTTCCAATCGTCTTGAACTTCTATTTGCTTCTGAACCTAAGCAGTTCCAATTCAGGAGAGGTGTGGTTGGAGATATCGCATCCCTTGCCTCACAATTACAAGTGCAATAACTCTTACAAGTGTATCCATTGTCTCTTGAGTCTGAAGCTCATTTGCAACAAGTGTTGTTCAACTTTCTGATCTTGGCGTATTATCTCTATTCAGTAGTCTTCATTTGCCATTCCATGCTCCCAAGATAAGTTTGAGGTTTTTGTTGTTCTGTATTTTTCGACCGCAACGAGTCTATCAACCGCGATTAGCTGGTCAGACTAGGAAGGGCAAGCATTTGTATATTCCATGGGCAATATGGATTCTTCTAGTCCCCTCTCTTATATGAGTGTGAACTGTGCTGTTTTAAAGACGCTGCCTAGTGGCCCATGAGTGTTGCCGGACACCCATGTTGTATTCAGGAAAAAGAACAACCACTTGCCCATGGACCGCTCATGTATAATTTTGTGACTCAACTGCCAGTGCTCATCTGCACCTGTTGCTTCGCCATATAACTTGAAGGTGTGCTTTCACAAGTCGGTGCTAATTATGTTTCCAAAACGGATCTATATATGAATAATTTTATAGTAAGAAAATCGTCGCACATGGCTTATCCTACTCTCTCGGTCTGGGAAGCTTTGACCTAATGGTACAGAGAACCGTTACAACGAAAGACTGTCAGACTGCAGTGGATGACCAGAGTTATTTAGGATGCCATGTCCATACTCTAGAGTATACCACAATACTTGCTGCCACTGGTTTCACAACTGTTGAATAAAAAAAAAACATCTCTTCCACTTGTTCCGCCGGGAGTAAGGCTTCACGTGTAGTAGGGTTGGGACGTCTAAATTCCTAATTTCGATACCGATTCCGATTCTTTATAAATCTCTAAATATTAAACTAGTGTTATTTTTCCCCTATTACCGTAAAAACACGCCTTAAATGTGCATATATTTTCTCAAACGTAAAAAACACATTGGTGAGGGATGATCTATGGAGGTTTTAGTCTTACTGAAAGTTTAAATCAATAAATATTTATTATTTCATTATTACTACAAGCAGTGGAAGATGTTTTTTAAACCAAAATCAAATAAAAAAGATAATTTAAGGAATCAGTTTTGGCATCGGAAAATACGCTTCAATTTTTTCCGATTTCGATTCTTTTAAACATTCATTCCATATTAGTTTTTTTGGTTGTCTTATGGGATGATCATCTTTAGTTAACTATTACTTGTAATTATATTCATGCAGATATTCTACATGATTTATACTTGCGTAATATTTGCGTGAAAAAGTTATAGTAAACACAAACCACTTTTTATGTATGCGTATATATATTTGTTTAAAAAATCTTGCCTACCAAACTCATCTGTCAGTTTTTAGTCTACAAACATGGAACTTAATATATAGGGTATTGGAACCCATGCGAAACTTTATTTTTGGGTTTTACCCAGGACAATCGCTGCAAAAATGTGAAAATTTAAAAAAAAAATGGAATTTGCCAGGTGAAGGTCGAACGACGGCATTACGAATATACATGCGTAACGTAATAGATTTTGGTTCATGTTTTAATTTTTAGCCTTGCAGCAAACATGTCTTCATAGCTCAGGCATTAACATCAAAGGAAAAAGTAAATCGTAAGCATCTTGGTTTCGATTCTCAGTCGCGGCGCACGAATCAATTTTTTTTTTTAACTTTTTAAATCATTACTATGTATTAGGTCCAATATAATCTCTATAATTATATAAATGCAACTTTGTCTCTGTGCGTGAGTTCATTCCTTATAGACTCCGAAACGGCTGAACAGATTTTCTTTAAAATTTACAGAACTTTAGTGTATAAGTCTGGGAGTGATCTTAAGTGAGTTTTGTCTCGGAATACCCCTGATAATTATCGATAATCGATAATCGAAACGGTTATTTTAATTTAACTGTCATCGGTAAAGCCGTTTTTTTTCATGTAGTCGCTTAGCAACAATGATAGAACAACGGGCCGTGAAAATTCTACTGTGGGTAAGTTCATAGTGTGTTTTGTATTTTGTTTTTTGTTTATGTTTTTGTTTTTGTTTTTTGCATGACGTGGTCTGTAGGTTTTAAACTCCGTGCGGATTTTTTTTTTTTTTTTTTTCATTAATTGCAAAGAATTTTATGCCTTGAAAATTTACGCGTTTTTTTTTTTTGTTTTTTTTGGGGGGGGGGTTGTTTGTTTTTTGTTTTTTTTTTGTTTTTTTTGGTTGCTTTGTTTTTTTGTTTGTTTTTTTTTTATTTTTTTTTCCATGACGTGGTCTGTAGGTTCACATCCTGCGCGTAAATTCCTTAATGTTTTTTTTTTTGTTAACTGGAAAGAAGTTTATATAAAATATTTTTATACAAGAAACAGCAGGTTCTCTGGAGTGCAATGTAGAATAACATATATTTTGGACTATGTTACTGCATGGAGGCATGTCAAGCTTCATCCCGGGCGATTTTACGGATTTCGATGACAATAAAAATATAGGAGTGTGAAATATTCGTTGATCACCATTCAATCCTGGACAACGTCAGGTTCGCTGTTAGTATAATATAATAATAAATACGAAATCTACATTAATCAAAATATCATATTTAAACGTATTTTACAACCAGGCAAAGCCGGGCGGACTGCTAGTATATATATATATATATATATATATATATATATATATATATATATGTGTGTGTGTGTGTGTGTGTGTGTGTGTGTGTGTGTGTGTGTGTGTGTGTGTGTCACACATTATTTCTATATTTCTCCCCACCTCTCTCTACCCATCTAGCTCTATCTTTCTCTTTCTATCTGTCTTTTATATATATATATATATATATATATATATATATATATATATATATATATGTATGTATATACATACATACATACATACATACATTCACTCCAGAGAACCTACTTTTTCTTTCATAAAGTTATTTTATATAAACGTTTTTCCAGTTAACGAAAAAAAAATTAAGAAAGAAAAAACTGAGACATGTGCATATATTGTTTCTTTTTCTAAATAGTTCACTTTTTGTAAGAAAAAAAAATACTCGAGCTGAAATCGAAACCAAAACCTAAAGATAGTGAGTCAAGTACGATAACCATCAGACCAGCTTGCCAAGATCTTTGAAAAGTGTTTTCAAACCTCGTCAAAGAGTTGACAAACGGATAAAAATCCCATGAATCCCCACGTACCAATGTTTCAATTTTGACCCCTTAACAGCCCTTTTGTCCCGAATGAAAACCGATTAAAAAGTTTTCCACGAGTCTGAATACCCTATATACCAAATTTCACGTCTGTTTCGTTGAGGATATAGGTTTAGAAGTGTGTCCTCAACTACACATTTACACTTTCAGATATGATTGCACCTAATTATTTGCTATCAGAACTCGTAAGTAAATGAAATACCGGTATTTTCTTTTTTTTTTTTTTTTTTCATTTGGTTCATCAAATCCACTGAAACGTGAAGTGAGCCGCTACAACGCACTTGAACACTTTGACTTCCTCTTCATCGTTTTTTTTTAACGTTCAAAAAAAAAAGATTGAAAAAAGATTGGAAACGAGAAAAATAGGGGAAAAAAGTAAATGAAAAAGCCTAAAGTAAAATCTAGAATAACAACAAGCGGTTTGCAGAAGAGTGTCTCTTCTCCAATTAGGCTATTAAGCGCTTCCTTAGTATTTCATTTCCTCAACTTTATTGTGTTCTCTTGCTGGGTGGTCTCGGTCGCTTTCGACTCTTTTGGCGAAAGAGAGAGGGAGCGCGAGAAAGATAGAGATGGGGGGGGGAATAGTGGAGAATGAAAGCTTGGAAGAAAAGGAAAGAGAGAGAGAGAGAGAGACATGGGTTTGGAGAAGAGAAAAATTAGAGATATCAAATGTGAAAGAAATACAAAATGAAAAGTTAAAGGGAAGGTGAGAAAGAAAAAAGAAAGAAAGAAAGATAATTGCGGGGAATAAAAAGTGAGGAGGAGAGAAGGAAAGAATGGGAGATCAAAAGGGGGAAGGAGTGGGGGGTCAGAAACAAAGAGAAAGAGAAAAGGAAAGAAGAGACAGGTATTTGGGACAGAGAAGAGGGAGATGGAAAATTAGAAAGATTGATTGAGATAGAAGTTGGATTATATTTCTGATTTTATATATATATATATATATATATATATATATATATATATATATATATATATATATATATATATAAAATCAGAAATATAATTGATATGATACAGATATATATATATATATATATATATATATATATATATATATATATATATATATATATATATATATATATATGAATGACACTGACTTGGCCTTTTGGCTTGGAGTAAAGTGTAGTATCATTTCTAGTACAAAATTTATCTTTTCACGGTCAATAAAGGAGAAACCATTCTAGAGTGAGACAATTTTATCCCAATAGAGACTGGCCCTTCTTGGGAGCTGGATTTTCCCTACATAAAAAATAAAAAAACAATCCTGTGTCTAACTCTGTCCAGATTCTTGTGGGGAGCCAAGTAAATAGGGGGAGGAACTATGGTCAACGTTTGGAGGAGTTGTTTAGTTCTTTTTCACTGCAAAAACTCAGACACCAGGGTTGAAAAGTGGAATTTAGAAGTCAGCGCCTCTCCCTCCCCGAGGAAGGGCACTCTGACCTGCAAATAGTGTTTGGCATCACCATCGGCATTCCCCGATAAGGACGCATCAGGCGATTAGCAATAAACTAACCCCCTTGTCAAAAAGAGAAAAAGAAAAACTTTGGAGCGGAACGCCTAAAACTGCACAGAACCAAATTCGCACCACAAAAATCAACAGGAATGGATCATTACAGGAATGGCTAATCTCTGTTGATTTTGGAGGCCCAGGATGAAAATCCCCAGCCGGAAAAGTTAAAAATATGAAAAATAAATAAATATAAGAACGAAAAAAAATACTAATTTAATTCTTCGTGCCTAAATAGGAAAATTAAAAATTAATATAATTAAAAACAGAGCGAAAGAGAGATAAAGAGAGAGAGAGAGAGAGAGAAAGAGAGAGAGAGAGAGATAAAGAGAGAGAGAGAATGTATACGTGTATAATGTAGTTAGTGATAGAACGTGTGTGGGAAAGAGATAAAGAGTGTGTGTGCGTGAGAGTGCGTGAAAGAGAGGGAGAGAATATGTGTGCGTGAGACAATGTGTGTGTGTGTGTGTGAGAGAGAGAGAGAGTGGGTTTTTATGTGTGTGTGTAAAAATGTGTGCGTGAGAAAGAGAGTGCGTGTGGGTGTGTGAGAGAGATAGAGAGAAAGTGTATGTGTGTGTGTTTGTGTGTGTGCGTGTGTGTAGAAGAAATATGAATTGAGATTGACAAAAGTTACAAAAAGTGAATGAAAGAAAGAAAGAAAGACAAAAAGAGGAGGAAAATAAAACTAATTCGCAGAAAAAAAAAGAGCGGCTCAAAGAGAAAAGTAAAGCCCCCCCCCCCAAAAAAAAAAACAACCACGAAAACGAATAAGATGGGGGGTGGGGTAACGATAAAAAAAGACGAAAAGATACGGATTTTAAACGGGCAAAGAGAAAAGGTGAGAGGGAGAGGAGGGGACATGGAAATGCATCTAGAAATTGAGAAGGAAATAAAAAAGGAGAGTGGAAAAAGAAAGAGAGAAGAAGAAAGGGAAGATGCGAGAAGGTGGTAGTTGTGGCGGTGAAAGAGAGAAAGGTAGAAACGTGAAGAGCAACAGACAGAAAAGGATAAAGTGGAAAAGTCAGCGTAAAAAAATGAGCGCACGCGAGAGAGAGAGAGGGGGGAGAAGGAAGAGGTGATAGAAGAGAAGGTAATGAGAAAGAAAGAGGGAAGATTGAGAAAAGCAGTATAGATATAAAGATAGAAAGAAAGAAAGAGATTGATAGAAAGAAAGAAGAGATAGATAGAAAGAAAGTAAGAAAGAAAGAGAGAGAAAGAAGAAAGAAAGAGATAGATAGAAAGAAAGTAAGAAAGAAAGAGAGAGAAAGAAGAAAGAAAGAGATAGAAAGAAATAAAGATAGAAAGAAAGAAAGAAAGAGATGGATAGAAGGAAATAAAGATAGAAAGAAAGAAAGAGATAAAAACAAATAAAGATAGAAAGAAATAGATAGCTAGAAAGAAAGAAAGAGATAGATACAAAGAAAGTAAGAAAGAAAGAGATAGATACAAAGAAAGTAAGAAAGAAAGAGATAGAAAGAAAGAAAGAGATAGATATAAAGAAAAAAAGAAAGAAAGAAAGAAAGAGATAGGTAGATAGATAGAATGAGAAACGGTAAGACAAAGAGAAACAATACAAGTAAAGAGAAAAAAAGGAAAAGACGGAAATCACTTTGGAGAAATGTCAGCGGTAATGGTGCGAAGCGTTAGGTTTGGGGAAGACGGAATTTCAGATTTATATATATTAGCAGGCCGTCCCATGTTACGCGGTCGTAAAATACGCATAAATATATTTTAATTCATGCATGTGCATGTGGGCTAAGATCGAAACCAAAATCTAAAGACAGTGAATCAAGTACGATAACTATTAGGACAGCTTTGCACGATCTTTAAAAAGTGTTTTCAAACCTACTTATTCTAAGCATAAGGAGTCTGTCACGTGAACGATTCACGCATGCGCATTCGTGAAGCAGTTGACAAACAGATAAAAAATCCCATGAACCACGCGTACCAATTTTTCAATTCTGACCCCTTAGCAGCCTTTTTTCCGGATGAAAACCGAAGAAAGTTTTTATTTATTTTTTTACAAAGGAATCACCACTTATCAAGGCCCAGAGTTCATTCGAGGATAAGAGTTAAAGAGTGTACAGTAGTCAAAAGGACAATATAGTAATCGTTAGAAGTGTAAATTTGGTAAATTGACTTAAGGGGAACGGCTCATCAGAAACTTGTTTACATTGGACTTGAAGACGGCCATATTGTAGTCAGCCGGAAAGCAGGTAAGCAGAAGAGAGTTCCACAGACGTGAGTTCTTAGAAATAAGCTTTGTTCATGGAATCTACGTTTAGTTTTAGGCACAGATAAAGAGTGGGGGAAATTATTGATAGTGGTTTCAACCAAACAAGTGTTTCTCGTGAATGTGTCTAAATACCCATTTAAAGTCTGCAAATCAAAAATTCGTTTAGTGTATCATCACACAGACACTGTCAACTTTTTGGAATAAATGCACTAAACGCAAGTTTTAATTCATGACGAGCCTCAAGACGATTCATGAGTTGAAAACGTTCGCGGCTATTACGAATTTACTTTTACGCTCGAACAGAACATTCGAACAAGCCAAATATATATATATATCTTTTTTTTTTTACACAGTGATCACCACTTATCAAGGCCCGGAAGCCACTCAGGGATAAGGGTTATTGCAAGTACATTACGTTAGTGTGGAAATTTGATGAAGTGTTTACTTAAGGGGGCGGTTCATTAGGAATTTGTTAACGTTGGACTTGAAGACATCCAAGTTGTAGTCCGGAGGGAAGCAGGCAGACGGAACAGAGTTCCACAGGCGTGCAGTTCTAAGAAAGAAGCTTTGTTCATGGAATCCGCGTTTTGATTTAGGCACAGATATAGAGTGGGGGAATTTTTTCACAGTGGATTCAGCTAGACGGGTGTTTTTCGTGAAAGATTGGCGAGGGGGGACCAGAGATTGGAGTTCAGATGAGCACCTGCCATGGAAATAACGATAAAACAAGGATAGGCTCGCAACGTCTCTTCTGTGGGAGAGAGGTTGCAGGGTAGAGAAAAGGGCATCCCCCACTAAGCCACAAAGTCTATTTTGTACTCTGTCAAGGCAGGATAGGCTGTTTTTGTAAACGTATTTAATGTATTTTTTCAAGATGCCAATGGTCTCTGATGCATACAAGACTGGGAGAAGGACAATGGCTCGACATGCTAAGATTTTAGTATCGATCCTTAAATCTTTATCATCAAAAATCTTTGGAATGAAGTTTACTGAAAGCAGCAGTGGTGAACCTTATGCGGACTTTGATTTTTATTGTCAATGGTAGCATTGGATGCAAGGTGGCTATCCATATACATAAAGTGATCCATGTTTACAAGCGATTTGCTGCCTAGCTGGTATTAAGTGAATTTCTTTTATCTTGAGATGAACACTGGAATAACACCTCAGTTTTTTAATCCTGATTTTTAGTCTTAGTTTTCATTACACATTGGCAAAAGCATTAGTTGTGGCTTGTGAGTCATCTTCAGTCAGAATACAAACCACATTATCTGTATATTGAAATTCAGTAAAGGAGTCAACATTTGTGCTAGTTCAAACATTGCGTGTTGTAAACTCCAGCATCCACACTTTAGTTTATGTATATGCCAGGTGAAAGTTGGTCCTCCATTAGGTGAAGTATAGCTGCAGTAAAGATTGAAAACAATGTCGGTGCAGCTATACATCCCTGTTTGACCCAGATTTTACTTTGGATGGATCTGTAGAACTGGCATTTGCGATTACCATTGCAATCATATCGTTGTGAAGAAGTTTTATTATCTTGATGAACTTCAATATCGGCTTTTGATGAGAGAAGTTCATGGCTTACATTATCAAAGATTTTTATTAGATTGATGAAAGTCATATAAAGAGGTTGGTGTTGGTCTTGGAATTTTTCTTGGAGCTGTCTTAGACTGAATATCATATCGTTGGTGCCATAATCTGGTTGAAAGCTACATTGTAAAACAAATTCATCAGGAGGAGTTAATCTTGTTAGGATATGAGCCAAGATTTTTCCAGTTATTGATAGTGTGCTATGGTTTCCAGTCAACTCTTTTTCTTGTTTTTATTTGAAAATTCTTTAGATCAGTTGGATTTCCTTCTGTATCCATATTTTGACAAACATTTTTTGTCAGTTGTGTAGTTTAGCTTCATATCGTAAGTGAAAGTAAAGAAAGAAAAACAGAAGGGAGGAAAAAGGAAACCAAGAATGGAATCAAGAAATAAAGTTTTAAGAAGATAAAAGTTATAGGAATTAATATAATAATATAATAAGCAGATATTAAGTTGATATTGAAAAATAAAAATCAACAGAATTCGTAAATATAATATTACACAATTCAAGCAAATATCGATATATTTTGATATAATTTTGGATTTAGAGTTGAAGAAAATATATGCTAGACGGGATTGGGGTTAAAAGATAATATTTTTAATTTAAACGTTATCAGAAATTGTCAAGTGATAATTGATCAAGGGGAGAGAACCTTTACTCATAAAAGATTATACAAATATCAAAGACAATATAAAGAACTATAAGGCTTGATTGGCGAAATTTTTATAATTATTAAAATAATGATAAAATAAACTAAAAAGTATTTTGGAGTTAGTGATTGAAGTATAATGGGGGGGTCACCTCAAATACACAAACGGAATGTTCAAGAAAGATTATCGCTACAGACCCGTGTCTCTACTCTCGTTGCCTTCTCTCCTGCCTGATCGGGAATAATCTCCCAGCACCGAGAAATGAACATCGTTTTATAGTTTCCATCTTCACGCACACGCGAGATTACGTGAGAACAGACGAAATAAAAATGCTGACCGCCATGTTTGTTCTTCCTTTTCTTCGCCTGAAACACTCGCTGAGCACCCACGGTAAGATTTCTCTTTCTTGCTTCTAACCACATGCCTCCCTGATCTCAAGATCACATTTTGTAGTCTCTCATCCACTGTGGCGGTCGCCTCTCTCTACTTGGCCTCTGAGGTGTCTCGTCCTCCTCCTGTGGCTGCACACTCCCCTCCACTGCTTCGCCCTCCACTGGTCTGACGTCGAGGTTGCAGGGTAGAGAAAAGGGCATCCCCCACTAAGCCACGAAGTCTATTTTGTACTCTGTCAAGGCAGGATAGGCTGTTTTTAGCAGCTCCTATATATATATATATATATATATATATATATATATATATATATATATATATATATATATATATATATATATAAGAGTAGGTAGTAGTTTGCTTGAAGCATTGTTGGTAAAGAAATATATGTTTTTTTTTATAAATAATTATACATTGAAGTGAAGAATGATAGTCAAATAAAGGTTAGACACTCCTCTACTCAACCATACTCGTCTACATCTGTTTGTTTTTCTTTTTTACTTCATCTTTTCCGGTCTTCCTCCGCATTGTTTTTGGCTTAAAATATATATATATATATATATATATATATATATATATATATATATGTATATATATATATATATATATATATATATATATATATATATATATACATATATTAGTAGGGAGATTGATGTTGCCCGGGATTGAATAAGGATCAATGAATGTTTCACCTTCCCATATTTTATTGTCATCGAAATCAGTGAATTCACCCATTTTTCAATCAAATCGATTAATTGCCTCCCCTAGTTGCGGTACTCTATCTTTGCCGTGCACCAGGAGAAAGCTACGCATACATCACCGCAGTGATTTAGTCTACAATACATTGTAGTGTACATTGCACTGTAGAGAACTTACTGTTGATTTTGTAAAATTATATTTATATAATGGCTTGCATTAAATTTTAAAATGCAAAAGTCAAATATCATATTTCAGTTGTGTTCTAAACACAAACATTCATTTCGAACGCACCTCTGTCATATCAAAGAACATATTGATTTTATATGCCAGGTATTTCTACGTGTGGTGATAATGGCTTGCATCAAAGTTTAAATACAAATGTCGTCTCATGGCTCAAGTGTGCTCTAAACATAGACATTCATTTTGAACGCGCCCTTGTCATATCAAAGAAACCACTGTTGATTTTATGTGCACCTGTATAAGGTGTTAATTTAACACCTTATACAGCCTAACATCACAAGTGCATTTGAGAAGTTTTATTACTACACAAGCAGAAAGGTCCGGCACATAAAATCAACAAGATCGCCAGTTCCTTTTTTTCGTCGGGTTTTTCCGATTGTGGATTATCAGTACTTATCGAAGATATTCCGACACAAAACCTATCTGGGAACACACGTACGCGCGCATAAAGTTCCTTTTATATAATAGTAGATATATAACAAATCATGTGTGTGTGTATGTGTGTGTGTATGTGTGTGTGTGTGTGTGTGTGTGTGTGTGTGTGTGTGTGTGTGTGTGTGTGTGTGTGTGTTAGGTAGGTGTGAGCCAACTCCAGCACCAATGGTTGCATTTATTGGACTCTCTTTAGCCTATTTGTATGTCTGTTTCCTAGGAAAAAGGGAGAGGAAAACATAAACAAAGGCTGAGAAAAGTTCGATAAAAGAGACTAATTCTACTTCGTTTGAATTAGAAACCGACAGTATCAATGCTGTTCTGATCTTCTTTAATATATATGTTTATATGTAACAGAACATGGACGCGCGTATGCAAATATGCGAGCCGTGTGCAAAGTACGTCACGGTAGGGTAAAAGAAAAAGATTATAAAAAGAACGTGTGCACAGACAGACGAGGACGTTCGAGGGGACAAAGATCAGAGAGAAGGAGCAGGTTAGAGAAACGATCATGTTAGAGACGTGGGTGATGTCACAGCCGTAACAAGAAGTCACACGTGGCGGGAGAATGAGAAAATAAATGTCGTTGTTACAAAAAACAAGTCTTATATTCCTTGTGACGTTCACTGTATACAACGTGTTGGGTCTACGTGTATGAATGTAGATTAGTTGGCGCCGTTCATTCGTTTATCAACTCGCGATATCAACGAAACGTTTGTGCCAGAAACCACTATTGAACGCACAGCACAATAGTGGTTTAAGAAATTTTTGTGGCGACAACGAGAGTCTTGAAGATGATGAGAAGAGTGATCGGCCATCAGATGTTGACAACGATCAATTAAGAGCCTTAGTCGAAACCAATATACGCACAAGTGTTCGAGAACTTGCTTCTGAATTAGACGTGACGTATACGACGATTTCCAACCACTTGAGAGAGATTGGAAAGACAAAATCATGAATGGGTACTTCATGAATTGGATGACAACCAAAAGAAACGCCGTTATGAAGGGTTATCTTCCCTTCTTTTGCGCAACAAGAACCACCCATTTCTCGACCGGGTTGTGATTTGCAATGGAAAGTAGGATCTTTACGACAACCAATGGCGCTCAGCTTAGTGGTTAGACACCGACGCATCTCCACGACACGTCCCAAAGCCACAGTTGCACCAAAAGAAGGTCATGCGACCAGTTTCCCCATTACAGTATTTTGCAGGCGAACAAGTACTGTCAACAAATCGTTGAAATGCATCAGAAACTTTGACAACAACACCCAGCATTAGTCAACAGAAAAGGCCCAATTCTCCTCAAGGACAATGCCCGATCGCACGTTGCTAAACTGACCCTGCAGAAGTTGAACAAATTATGCTACGAAACTCTGCCTTATCTCTGCCTTATCCGCCAAACTCTCCAGACCTTTCACCTACCGTCTACTACTTTTTCAAGGGTCTCGACAAATTGTTCTGTGAAAAATGCTTTAAAAACCCAAGCCATACCAAAAACTCTTTCAACGACTTCATCGTCACCAGAACACAGATGGCGGATTAGGTAGAGTTTCATATTTAAATGTGAGTTCAGCACCATGCAAAACTGCTAAATAGACATACACAGAAAATTTTGGACAAATATGGTAAAAATAGTCCCCAAAATGGAGTGTTTTTATTAGCCCTAAAAGAGCCCCTGGGGCACACCCAAGAGTTATCGCGAAGTGTAGACAAACAAAAATTATATAGAAATCAGTTAGTTACAACTTTTCAGAAAGTTTTATAAAAATCCAAGGCATCATTTTTTTTTTTTTTAATAAGCGCAAAAGTGTCAATTTTAGCCATTTTAATCAAAAAGGCACCCTTGGGGGGGGGACCAGAGTTTTCCCGGAAAATCCGTTTAATTACTTTTTTACTCATATCATGTTTAATGTTTGTGCAAAATTTCCAAATATTCCAGAGCATAGTTATTGAGAAAAGTGCGGACAGACGAACGGACGAACGGACAAAGGTGTATTTACAGGTCCACCCTCCTTTTGTTGTGGGACCAATAAACAATATAATTTTAAAAGACTTAAGTTTTTGAAAAGATATTGTCCTGCAATGAAAAAAATAGGTACAAAACTTATTTTTAAAAATTCCTATTGTTGCATTGAAACGTGGTTCAGACAGAGATTTTTGTGAACTCGGAATAATAGTTTAATTCCAGTTAATTAAAAGCTTACAATTGTGACGTGACCGTCCTAAGGAGCGATTGGGCTCCCCACGGGAGGGTTGGAGGCTGAGGCTCTCGAAACACTGGAGAATACCGGGCAGATATGATTGCTTTATTCTTAAGTATTATTTTATGCCCGGGGCAACGGCATCCAACCCTGCTGAAAGATTATAAATTTTATTATTTTTATGAAACCGACATATAAATCTGATTGTTTGGTGAAAGTGACAATTTGATGTCACTTTGAGAGACATAACGAAATATAATTTCGTTTCCGGTGCCAGCGAGTCCTGACTCAGCGACGTCTGGCCTCTGAGTACAGTACCGGACCGAGAGGTCACGGGTTAATCTTTTTCGATCGTGAGAAGCAGGCCTAAGAGAGTCTGCAGATTCACATGTACACACGGGGAATATGGGATTCCCCTGGGGTGACATAATCACTGGTGGTTGGTCTAGGCGGTAGCCCAACCTACACCTTACCTGACTACATAAACGGGTCCCCATGCAAAAATCTGCAGTTGGAGCTGAGATTCGAGATAAATCAAATACAATCAAAGGGTCGTCAGCCCCTCTCTTTTCCTGAACCGTCACCACCACAAAACCGAGAGTAATTAATTTAATCGGGACTTAGTAGAGTTTTCTCAAAATCAACAACTGAACAATTGTATATAATTTTATATTGTGTATATCTATCTTAATTAACCAGTAGAATAGCTATCACTGAGTCTGTCTTTCTTTTACGTGCATGAAATTGATTCATTTCCAGTGTGACAGATCGATGAAACGGCGGCCTATCAACCCGAAGGACGAACACAGATCACATTGGGGTCCGTGACTGAGGATTGACGCGTATGTGACAAGGAGATCCCTATTAGGGATCGCTGAGGATTCACATAATGCCTGGAAGCTCTATTAAAAAAAATGTAAATATAAATTTAATTGTTTTATTAACTATTTACCTAGAAAATGGAAGGTTTCTGCATGGCCGATTCGGCGTCAGCGTTTCGGTTTGGTCGATTCGACTTAGTCAATTTGACGTCGTGGTCGATTCGGCGGAAGGACAGTTCGGTGTCGACCACGCAAGCTAGCATTTTTATAAAGATTTTATTACTTTTTTTTATTAAAAAAAAAACAATAGGAAAATATATCACTTTAATTGTTTTTAAGAAAAATCATGATTTTGCAAAACTCTTTTTTGGCTAATTATTTTTTAATTAATATAAAAAATTAAAAACTTTTAAATATTTTAAAGTTTTTTTTTTAATTAAGAAAAATAATATAAAAATATAATCTCGTTGTTGATGACTGAATGTTGTTGGCTGTTTTTGTGTAGTGTTTTATTTAAAATAATCACACCGAAGCTGCCAATCAACGTTTCCAGTATGAACTAGGAATGCATCATCCTACCATCCGGAAATTTATAGATGCCTCAAAGAAAGTTCTCAAAAAGTTTATCGCTGGATATCCCCCTCCACAAAAACTTTTTAAAAATATAAAGATGCTGATGAACGGATAAAAAGAATCATAGTGGAAGTTAAATCATTAGACCCTATTAATTTCCTGAAGGGTGTTGCAAATAACTATGAAATAAATAATTAACTTAAGTAAATAAATAATTAACTTAAGTAAATAAATAATTAACTTAGGTAATCTTAAAAAATAACAGTATTTCCAGTTTATTTTTAAAAAAAAACTCTAATCAAAATTCTTTTAAAATTTACTCAAAAATAAATTTTGTACTTTTTGTATTGATTAATAAATATTTTTCCATGTTTTACAAGAATAAAATAATTTTAAAGCTTAGACAAATTAAAAATTGTTACCTTTTTTTGTAATATTTTTAATATTTTATTCAAGAAATAAAAGACTATTTTTAAAAATAAAATATCAATAATAAATTAATTCAAATATTTTTAGAAAATAGTATATTTATATTTAACAAGTTCTTTTCTTTTTTACTTTAAACAATTTAACTCGAGTTTAAATTTTAAAACATTCTGAAAATTACCGTATTTAAATATCTTTTTTATTATTCAGACATTTTTTTCTTTTAATAATTCTTATTTCAATTTTATTCAAAGAAAAATATCTTTGTTTACTGAACTAATTTAAAAAATATAAACAAATTTTGACTAGAACGACGAAGCGCTAATTTGACGCCGAATCGATCACGCTGAAACGTACCAAATCCATTTACCTATTGTGTCGCTTACAGGAAAGAGGAGGGACTAAATGAAAAGTGAGTATAAGAAAGAAGAAAGAAAAGGAGGAAAGAAAAGGAACAAATCAGAGAAGCAAGCAAGAAGGAGGAGATCGCACTAATTAACAGGTAGAATCGTCAATAATCTACAAGCGATGTCTAGTAAACTTTATAAAATTTAATTGCTCTTAATGTTATTATGAAGAAAACTATTACTCAATTTCGATTCAATTTTGATTTAATTGATTTTTTTTCATAGAAATCGCCTCAAACAAGGAATTAAGCCATTCAATGTAAGAAACTAAAAAAGAAGAAATTACTACTTCAAGGTCAAAGACTAACCAAGGACAATAACTATTTGGAAGAACCTTCCCTTCTATATATTTTCTATATATATTCTATATATATTCTATATATATTCTATATATTTTCTATATATTTTCTATATATATTCTATATATATTCTATATATATTCTATATATATATTCTATATATATTCTATATATTTTCTATATATATTCTATATATATTCTATATATATTCTATATATATTCTATATATTTTCTATATATTTTCTATATATATTTTATATATTTTCTATATATATTCTATATATTTTCTATATATATTCTATATATATTCTATATATTTTCTATATATTTTCTATATATATTCTATATATATTCTATATATATAGAAATCTGCTCTGAAAAGAATTACGCCATCATTTACCGTGAGACGCCCTCAGGTGCAGATTACGGGACCCACGTTCAGCGGTCATTAAATGGGGAGCGACCGAATGAGTTTCCGCCATATTTTATTTAAGTTTGAAAATTGTGTCGCAGGCATGACAAACAATGGCCTTAGACTCAGCAACTCCTGTGCTCTATGATGCACGAGGCAGTCAAAATTAACCATCGTTTTCGATCTGAAGCCAGATCCACATTGTCCTTCCAGTTTCCTCCCGTTGCAATCTCCCGGTTGTCATTTTTCAGTTCATTTTTGGCTTTCTCTTCTTTTTTCTCCATCAGGGGTCCATTGGAGAAATATTTGGAATCATCTTTGGGGCCAATCCTGTAGTATGTCAGAGTTAACCTAGACAGCGCTTGCAGATTATTAATGATACTATCTGTTAATTAGTGCGATCTCCAACTTCTTGCTTCTCTGATTTGTTCCTTTTCTTTCCTCCTTTTCTTTCTTCTTTCTTATACTCACTTTTCACTTAGTCCCTCCTCTTCCTTTCTTTTGGCAATGTTATTATTCCCTAGACACTTGCAATTAAGTGCATCTAATTTCTTCTCTTGTCATATGTTAAGTTTCATTTCCATGAAATCAAACAAGCGATGCGGGGAAATTCAATTTCTTAAAATGATCCTTGTCCGAGAGATTCCTATTGTCAATGCAAATTATCGGCAAAGGCTCTCGATATACAAAAAGTATAGTCTGCATATCAGTAACTAAAGTCAAACAATCTACCCTCCTCGATAATACAAGTCAGAGAAGGTAGCTTGTTTAAGTATTCCACTAGAGATTGAAAATTCGCTTATCTTTTCTGCAAACTCACTCCTGAAATATTGTTAGAGTATGATGTACCGGCCTCTTCTCCATATCAAATACGCGATATCTAGCATTGGAGAGAGTTCAAAAACTGGTTACTCGAATTGTATAGGGTCTATCGGAATTGGCTTATGAAAGCCGACTCAAAAAACATCACCTTTTCTCCCTTGAGCGCCAACAATTACGCAATGACCTCATTTTGGCAAACAATTTCCTCAATGATCATTATGGTTGACCTCATTGTGGTTGATCTTATTATGGTTGACCTCAGGACCCATTATTCATTCTGCACCAGAATGTGGACACTACAAAAAATTATTTCAACGCATGTTTCCATTGAACCAAGGGAGGGCTGCTTTCTCAATCAGGATCCCTAGAACTTGGAACAAACTTCAAAGTGAAGTAATAACTGTACTGACAACGCAACAATTCATGGTTAATTTAGACAAGTGTTTCGGCTACTGTAGCCTCTTCTATGTATATTTATTCCATCGTTTGTCTTCATGGCATTTCTTTTTTTACTCAGATTCAACCTAAAAAGGCATATCGCCACTTGTACGAAAAGAGTTACTGTTTGGGACACTGCCTAGGAAAGATTAACATGACGTTAGTTTACGTTACCTTTGAACTTCTGCATATCAGTACAGTCAAGGAAGCATGTAGTAGGAAGGGAATACCAAAATCTTGCTGTTCGAGGGAAGAAACTTTTAGAGTAGAAAGCTTTCTGACATTTAGGGACTTCAACAGTGAAAGGGTGAGTTTTTTTGTTGTTTTTTTTTACACAGTGGTCACCACTTATCAAGGCCCGGAAGCCACTCAGGGATAAGCGGGTTTATCGTGGATATGTATGTCCAGGGGGTCAAGTGCAACGAGTTCATCCGAGCGCATCCCATTAAAATATATGAAGTATGATTGTTTTATGTTGATCCAAATAAATTGGGGTACTTGTGCAGAATTCGAACCAGACGTAACTCAACGTCCGATGAGTGTTGCTCGGAATATGACGTTAACCGTCGAGTTTCGCCGATTATGAAAGCGAACAAACGCTGTTCAAAAAAAAATGAAAGAAACATGTAAACATTATAATTTTAACAGAAGAAATAAACAAAACTAAAAATAAATCAAGAAACAACGACCTACAGTAACAAGTTCTTTGTTTTATTTTTTATAGTCTTTTTACTGTAATTTTTTTCCAACAAAAGAGTTTAAAACAAAACAGATAAGCAAAGTTTTTTTTTGTTTTTAAGTTGTTGTGTAACAACTGAAGAAACCTTTTTTTCATGAAAAAGATTAATAAATTATGTTTTTTGTTTTTTCGGTAATGGTGGTTCTTAACATGGAGAGGTTGGGGAGGGGTGTCTATTCCAAATACCGTTCTTAACATGGGGAGGTTGAGGAGGGGTGTCTATTCCGAAAGCCGTTCTTAACATGGGGAGGTTGAGGAGGGGTGTCTATTCCGAAAGCTGTTCTTAACATGGGGGAGGTTGATGGTGCATTGTGTGCGCGTGCATCTCCACTCACATCCATCCTTCACACATCTTTTGGCGATGATCCACTTCTCGCCACAGGAAACGCATTTTTTTTTTTTTTTTTTTAGTTTTTTTTTTTTTTCAGCAATTAATTTTTTTCCCTGACAATATAAGACCGCTTGTTCCGGTGTCATCAAATATTGTTTCCCAACTGGAGATGTTCATTTTTTGTTTACACAGTTTTGAGAAAAAGGCTGTTAACAGATGTGTGCTGCTTAATGAATTTAATGATTTTTATTTCCTTCCAATTTTTGTTTCGATAAGTTCGTCTGCTACTTTACATTGCATTGATTGGTTAATCGACCTCTTACGTCAGATTACAATCAAACCCGGGCGCATGACGTTATGTTCCGGACGCTGAGTTACGTCTGGTTCAAATTATGCACAAGTACCTAAATTGGATTAGATTGAATTGGCAAAATATTTCCAGATAATATCGATTTCACTTCCATAGAGGATGATCCTTATGGATAGCCTGGAGGTTTCAGTAGCAGCAGAACTGCTTTGATGTTGGAAGAGTTGGCCCAATAACCTTTTTTTGACTTTTTTGAAGATGATTCGGAAGGTACCCAATTAATAACCAAACTTCTAGTCTTTAAATTTACGAGATACTTGAAGACAGAACTGATTCTATTATGTGGAAGTATAATTTCCTTTCTATCTTGTTGCGAGACACCAGTCAGACGATCAAACGCTAACTAATTAATTGGGCTGTGGATTAGCTGATTCCTTTACATCGACCCGGTCTAAACTGCCGACTCAAACATGTCTGTTAGTTACAAGTGACAGCGTCGAGATTTATAGTTGGGTTACGATGACACACTTCTCTTGAAACTCGCCCGGTCCCCCTGCGGGGCTGGGAACCAAAGTTCAAGCGAAGACCATATGTGGGGTTTCCCTCACATATAAGACCTTAGTCAATGTAGGGGCAACCCTTCATACCAATTGTCACTATCCAGCTCCCCTACTCCCCGGGGAGTTGGTCCCCATTTCCCCTTTACTCCTCACATTAAAAATCGGCCTTGTGCCTAATTTGCTCGGTGGGGGAGCAAATAAATACCAACTCGCCCGGCCCCCCCTGCGAGGCTGGGCAACAAAGTTCAATCAAAGAACATATGTGGGGGCAACCGCACATATAAGACCATTGCTCTTGTGGCAATCAGTTATTGGTCAATGTAGGGCAAACCCTTCATACTAATTGTCACTATCCAGCTCCCCTACTCTCCGGGGAGTTGGTCCCCTTTTTCCCAATCTCTCCACATTAAAAAACGGCCTTGTGCCTAATTTGCTCGGTGGGGAAACAAATAAATCCGACGATGACACACTTCTCTGATTTGTTTCTTTTATTTCCTCCTTTTCTTCTTTCTTGTACCCACTTCTCACTTAGTCCCTCTTCCTTTCTTTCCACAATGTGATTTTTACTCTTTTTTTACTTGTTTCTTTTATTTTTTTACTCACTTTCACCCCTAACAAGGCATATCACCACTTGGACATAAAGGGCTAATATTTGGGACCATGCCTAGGAAAGATTAACAAGATGTTGGTTTACATTACATTTAAACTTCTGTATATCAGTACAGCCAGGGAAAACAGGAAAGGAATTCCAAGGTCTAGCTGTTCGATGGAAGAAACTATTAGATTAGAAAGCTTTCTGGCATTTGGGAACCTCAACAGTGAATGGGGTGAGATTTTGTTGCTAAGTGAGTTTGTCGGGGATATGTACGTCCAAGGGGCACAAGTGCAACGAGTTCATTAGATCACACTTTATTGAAATATTTGTAAAACAGGCAAAGAGATGCAACATTGCAGCGATGGGACAGATGTTGGAGCTTAGTTGACAAAGTGTGACCTATTAGATTGAAAATTCTTTTTTGAACCATAACCAAAAGGGAGAAGCTAGTGGTAGATGCACTAGCCCAGATGTGGAAACAATACTCCATGCATGGGTGAATGATGGCCTTGTAGAGGTACAGGATACTCTCAGGTGTGAGTAGTCTTCTAGTTGATAGAGGGAGCACACTTTCTTTGCAGCAGCCTTCGTAATGTCCTCAATGTATTTGTTCCAATTCATGTTTCCTGTGAATGTTAGGCCGAGGAGTTTGAGGGAAGAATTTTATGTAGGGTGTTATTTGTCTGTTTTGTCTTCTTTTTTTCTTTCCATCATTCTTCTCCTCTAATCTCTCCTCCTTCCTTTACTTTCCTCCCAACGTGAAAAGACATCAATATAAATTGGATAAAATAATTCCGTGCACAAGATGTTGTGAAATCTTTCCCTTTAAAAATTGCTTGAGCCGCCCTATCGATATTCCGCAGTTATGGTTCCTCAGGCAATTAGTCATGAACAACCCTCTTCCCTAATCAATGAGGCAATACCAGGGGTTGAGGAATCTCCTAGAAATACCCAGAACTAATACCAGAGCCCGATAAATAAAGGGCGACAAGCAATGGTCGAGTTTCTGTCTGACAGATTGTTGTATAAAGATCTTCATATATTAGAAAATAGCGTTACTATATTTCTCCGGAGCAAACCACACAAAACGTTTTCCTTTCAAATTAAGAGTTTCATCACGCTGAGATGCCTCTTTCCGAGTAGTTTCGGATTTTCAAACTCACTTTGTGAGTATTCTAGCAAGTTACTTTTTGTTATTTGTGTTACCTTTGTCGGAGAGGGGGTCGGTTAATTGCCTTCTAATAATGGTTGATATTACAATAAACCTCAAGCCTCTAATCTCAAACCGAAGCGCCGTTATTCAAAACGAGGTATTACCAAACAGCTGAATGGAAATCTCTCTCCTTGCTTAATTGTGCGAAAATAAAGTAACCGCCTGAGTCAAATCAGGTATCAAAGTTTCTTCTCACCTGGTAATCCAATTTCAACCTGCGTGTGCTATTGACCATCGGTAGCTAACATTCCGCTATTTCAACTGCAATGGACAACCAACAATGCGCCCACTATCCAACAACCATAGTGTCGCTTATATGGCAACAGATAAGTTTGAACAGCTTGCTTAACGGTTCGCATTAATTCCATATTGGACTCCATAAACTGTTACATGTCTAAGCCGTGTATACCGAGAAATCATTTTGATAAAATTGTGTACCTGGCACAAATACAAGAAACAACAAAATAATTATCAAATGTACCAAATGGTCATTTGAATAAAAATTATTAACGTGAAATCAGGAACCTGTATAAGAAGAGACAACAAACTTGATCAATTGTTAAAAAGAAAATGAGTTAAAAGAATATTTTAAAAGTAATTTTCAGCCAAAGGTTACACAGGTGTAATCAAGTCGAACCAAAGTCAGGTGAATTCAGTGAAATAGCAATGATTGAATAAAACACCCTTCGAGTGTGGCTACAGTGACAATGTCGTCTCAATGGGGTATTTTAGATGGTCACAAATGGTATTATGATAATAACAATAGAAATAGATATCGGAGTTGGTTGACGATTTGGTCCCTAGAAGAATCAACTTGTCGAATTCCCATGCGTGGATAATTTGTAAATGAGCCTTGATACCTTCGTGGTTGTCTTAATCATTCACAATTCTACAGACCTATTGACTAGAGGATTGAGAATAAAACAGTTCCAGTTCAACGTCGACCGTTTGGTGTCAGAATCCCTCTTAGTTATGCGACAGTATCATTCTTTTGTCAGAGCAGAACATGTCCTGCGTTGTGGTCGATGCTATCAGATCGTCTTTTCTTCGATGAATTTCGCTGTAATTAGGAGTATCCTTGTTTTTATTCGTTTGCTGGAAGTAACATTCTTTGTGTTCAGGTTTATTAGCTTGACGATAAAAAAAAAAATAAAGTGGTTACATGGTAGGATATGAACGCAGTAACCATCTTACATATTACCTATCTCCACTTTGTAATATCAATAATCTTCTTCCTCTGTTGCATTTATTACTGTAGTTCTCATGTATTACTATTTTCCTCTTACGCCCCATTATTTCGCTCATAATACAGTTATCGCTAGACATAGCTTCTCTCCTCTTCTGATGAAAAATATTAGGCTTCTAAATATCTAGGTATAAAGAGTTTATTTATTCTATACCCCTAATTGATGTAACGTCCATATTGAATAAACGATAAAATCTATATGCATTAGTATATATTTTTATATTGTCGTTTTGTATTTTTTTATCTTATATATATATATATATATATATATATATATATATATAGAGAGAGAGAGAGAGAGAGAGAGAGATTTTCCGTAACCACAATAAAGGTAGATGTTTCTCGCATGCCTTTCTAGCTAGGGATTTCCCCTTCCTTCCTTCTCTTCAAAAAATGCTCCATTGCCAAAAGTGTGCTTATTCATAAAGTCTGAAGAAATGTTGGTTTTGAAAATTTTCAAACGACATAATGCTTGAAATTGTCGAACTGGACATGGAAACAATTGTAACGTAAATTAAAATACACTTTTTGTTGCCAATAACACCTTGTTTTCAAGTCTTGTTTTTGCTTACACAGTATATTAATGCTCAATTATAAAATTTGATAATTTTGTAGCTTACTCTTTAAGCCAACCATTTTTGGCTTAAAACTCATTGGTATATGAAAATTTACTGAATTTCACGTATTCAGTATAATTATATATATATATATATATATATATATATATATATATATATATATATATATATTAGTAATATAGAAGTAGGAACTCCTTCTTTCGAAGTGGCAAATGGGACTTGTTCGGCCGATAATAATTTTAAGGTTGCTCCCTGTGGAGTACCCTTATGTAAAACCTGTAATATTCTTATAACATCGAAAGAATATAAGTCAAATGTGACTAATAAAATTTATTCTGTTATAAATCATTCTAAAGAAGATTTGTCATGTAGGTCCCAAAATTAGGTCTACCTGTTGTCCTGTAAAAACTGTAATTTACAATATGTAGGGGAAGCTGTAATGCCTCTAAATAAACGCATGAATTTGCATAGGACTAGTACTAAGGGATGTATTCATGTTGTTAAACATTTTAAAGAACCCTGTAGTCAGTCGTCTTTTTCCGTACAAATAATTGAAAAATTTAAAAGTAATGGATATAATAGTCTAGGTAATGTAGATAACGATATCCTAAGGATGCGTCAGGATATGGAAGACGATATAATTAAAAAAAAATGCGAGTAATTTACCCATATGGGTTGAATAGTAAAGTTAAAAAAAATAATCTACAAGATTCTGAAATTATAGGTAGATTATATCCAGCTTTGCCTCGCTACGGTATTAGAGATAGAACTCATGTTAATAGAAATAATAGAACATCAGATATTTCATGCGAGGATTTTTTTTAGTAAAATTAAAGATATTATTATTAATAAAATTTATGAGTCGTTCAATTATATAAGAAAATTGCTTAATCAAACAAAAAAGAAAGTTTTGAAGGAAATAGCATCTAAAATATTATTACAACCGGATACGATATATAAGAAGGACTATTTCATTCAATGGTATGGCTATATTCTGGATATAATCGACACTAAATTATATAAGCCACCAGTGAACGATATAAAAAAGAAACCTAAAAATGTGTGTGTAGTTTTGTATGAAAATAAAGGTTTTGATGATGTAAATTTACCTAAAATATTTAATAAACAAAAAACTATACAATTACTACCAAATGAGTTACAGACAAAAGATCAAAAACCAATAGTTACATATAAACTAGGGCCAACAATACGCAATAAGATTTTTAATTATAAGAAAACGGTAGAACATATAAATATAAAAGATAATAATATAAATATTCCAGAATGTGAATGTAATTCCTCTCCTTTCTGTAATAATGAGATAAAACATGTAATTACAGGAGATTAAAAGATAGTAAATAATCCTTAATTAAGAAAACTACTTAGTAAGGGTCCAAATTATAGAGAACCTAAATCCCTAAATTACATTAAATGCGTTAAAGAAGTAACTAAAGTACTAGAAGGTTTTATTATGTCTATGGTAAATAAATATAAATTAGCACAGTCTACGTTTGATGCATGGAAAAATAGTATACTTGAATGCGTAAATGAAAAGGTTAAACATATAAAACAATTTAAACACCCTAGAAAAACCAATCCTCTTTTTAAAAATTCAGAAATACGGGAGGAACTTAAAATACTTCAAGAAAAGTTTGTAATAGTTCCGATTGATAAAGCGGCAAACAATATAGCTTTTATATGTAAAAAATATTATATACAACGTTTATTGATAGAAGTAGGACTTATAGGAAACGTTTCGGATACTTATAAAGTAAGTGATAGTAATTTAGATAGCATTATTTTGAATAATAGTATTATTAGTGAAAAAGTAGGATTAAAGTTAGAAGACAAACACAAAAATCTTCCATGTATGTATTGGATACCTAAAATGCATAAAAATCCAGTTGGTGCTAGATTTATTGTAGGTTCAAAGACATGCATCACTAAACCTTTAAGTAAAGCTATGTCTAAAATATTTAAATTAATTATAAATCAAATAAATAATTTTCACCTGAAAAGTAAATTCTATAGTAATATAAATCTATTTTGGGTAGTAAATAATTCCCAACCAGTGAAAGAAAAATTAGATAAAATAAATTCCAGAATAAAAGCAAAATCTATAGCTACTTATGATTTTAGTACGCTATATACTAAAATTCCGCATGAAAAACTTATAAAAGAATTAAATGATACTGTAGATTTCGCTTTTGAAGGTGGAAAAGGTAAATATATAGACTTTTCAAACTCTAAAGCTTTCTGGTGTAAAAATAAAAATATCAAAACTAGTGTTTCTAAAAGTATTTTAAAAATACTTGTAAGTCATCTTATTAAAGAATGCTATTTTCAAATAGGAAATAAAATATTACTCCAAACGATAGGTATCCCAATGGGATTGGATCCTGCACCATTTTGGGCAAATTTGTATTTACATAGACTCGAGTATATATATATGTCATCACTATTGAAAACAGATATATCTAAAACATATAACTTTCATGGATGTAGGAGATTTATAGATGACCTTATATGTATAAACGATAATGATGAATTCGAAAAAATAAACATCTTATATATCCAAACGAATTAAAATTGAATTGTGAACATAGAGGACGACAGGCTACATTTCTGGATTTAGATATAAAAATTGAGGATGGGATTTTTCTTTATAAAATATTTGATAAAAGAAACGTTTTCCCCTTTAAAATAGTACGTATGCCCCATAAAGATAGCACCTGCCCTGTTTTTATGTTTTATGGAACCATTATGTCAGAGTTTTTGAGAATAGCTCGCGTTACTTTAAAACTAACAGACTTTATACCACCAGTTTCTAGTTTAGTAATAAGGATGATAAAACAAGGTGGGGATAAAAATAAAATATTTAAACAATTAAATAAAGCATTTGTTCGTTATCCTGATGCTTTTGAATCGTTTAAGATAAACCAGACTATATTAATAAAGGAAATCCAAAACTATATTATCAATGTATAAAATGTATTTATAATTATATATAAAAAATTTATATTAAAAAAAATGTATATATGTAAAAATATTTTTAACCTTTATATATCTAATTTTAAATAAGAATGTAAATATACTAAATACTAATTATAGTGGGGGTGATAAGTAGTTAAATGGATTAATCCTAATCTTGTAAATACAAGACTGATAAATTAAAAAATGCATCCATTTTAAATGTGGAAATTGATGAATCGCACAGGTAAGAAATTCATTTTTATACTATGAAAAGGTTAGTAATTGCAATTAAGAATAGGAAATTGGATCAAATGTTTGTAACATGTCTTCTTCCTAAGATTAAGGGTGGTGTTTGATCAACACTGCTGGGGAGCCATGATGTAATATACTGTTTTGTTTTTAAATCCCCGAAACAGTGTTTCATGGTAAACAACTGATTATCCCTTGAAAAATAAATTATTGGTATTATAGTAAATTCGAGAGCGAGTTGATGCAGTGCTTGCAGGTGATTAAATGACTTGCTGACTAGATGGTTTTCTAACGAATGATAAAAAATATTTTTGTATAGTTTTAAAGGTTAAAAACTTCAAAGACTATATATATATGTGTGTGTGTGTGTGATAAGGGCTGTCCTCTTTTCATTTTTTTTTTTTTTTTTTACAAAGGCATCACCACATTATCAAGGCCCAGAGGCCACTCAAGGATAAGGGTTAAAGAGTGTACAGTAGAAGTTGGTCAATATAGTAATCATTAGTAATTAAAATTTGGTAAATTTAATAACTTATATGGAACGGCTCATCAAGAACTTATTTACTTTAGACTTGAACACAACCATATTGTAGTCAGCCGGAAAGCAGGAAAACGGAAGACAATTCCACAGGCGTGCAGTTCTAAGAAAGAAGCTTTGTTCATGGAATCTATGTTTAGGTTTAGGCACAGATAAAGAGTGGGGAAAATTATTGATAGTGTTTACAGCTAGACGAGTGTTTCTTGTGAAAGTTTGGCGAGGGGGGACCATAGATTGAAGCTCAGTCGAACACTTTCCATGAAAATAACGATACATCAGAGACAAACTCGCAACATCTCTTCTGTGAGATAGAGGTTGTAAGGAGGAGAAAAGGACATCTCCTACGAGGCTACGAAGTCTATTTTGAACTCTATCAAGGCAGGACAAGTCTTTTCTAGCAGCTCCTGCCCAGATGTGGCAACAGTATTCCATCCTTGGACGTACCTGGCTCTTATATAGATAGAGAATAGCATCAGCAGTGAGATATCTACTGGATCGATAGAAAGATCCCACCATTTTTCCAGCGGCCTTGGCAACAGATTTGATATACGTGTTCCATTTAAGATCAGGAGTAATGGTCAAGCCCAGAAGCTTGTCAAAACTTGAGGCCTCCTGAAGACGAGAGCCATTCATTTCAATTGATGACAAGTATAATTTAAGTATAAAAATAGAGAGATTTAGTTAAAATGAAAATGAAATAGCATAGACGAAATTCGAACCTCGTAATTTAGGTTTAGAAATAGATTACGAGAGAGAATTAGAAAATGGAATGTAAAACAAACCATTGTTTAGCTTAGAGATAAAATAGTTTCAAGAAAAGAATGTACGTTGACAAGTCTGTTATGAAAAATCCAATTGAGGAATGCAACTATACAAGATAATTTAATAAACATGTTTTTAACATATTGGAAAAATAGGTTATTGGGAATATAGGTTAAAATTCTTTTTGTAAACAAAGGAAAAAGGTTTGGACACGCATGTCCAGAACACGTGAAAGAAGACACATGTTTTAACATGTGTATGACGTCATGGAAAATGGGAAGTTCTAGATATAGTTAGAAAACTTGAGAGTTAAGCAAGGAGAAACTGGGGAGAGACGGAGAGAGTCTGAGGGCGACAGACGACAGTCGAGTTGGGATTCGAACGTCTAGAAGCGAGACGGTAACTTTTGAAACTTAGAATGTGAAGCTTTGAATTCTTAACTCAGAAAACCACGGCCGGTCGTGAGAAGAAATAAACCCATCATGTGTTTTTATAAACGTCGTCTTTGTGTTGTGATTCTACCAAAAGGTAAAGTGAAAATTGTTATTATATGTCTATATATCTGTGTTATAAAATGTCTTTACATAGACATCTCATATCGACAATGTGAACACTACATCTCATATCTACACTAAGACTGTCTACACAATGTCTCAACACTATCTCCTTACTCAAAGAGCTTCTATTACAAATCTAAGTATGAACAATTTTATAAATATGAATCTCTTCATAACTCATACAACAACATCTCTCTCTAAGACTCTAAGACTCACTTTTAATGAAACCCCTATATAACATATATATGGTGCAAAATTTTGATGAAATTTCAAAGACTCACGTTTTCTTTTTTATAACCTTCGTTTATTTCCTGGATTTTTCCATTACAGCTGTTTCATTAATGAATTTGCAATTTTACGATTTATGTTTCCGTAAAAATATCCTGTCCCCACAATCTTCTTCAGGTGTTTATCCATTAGATTGTTACAACAAATGGTATATTTTTAACATACTGGACATCGTACTCGGGTAAAAAGATTTCCACAGTCATGCTTCCTCACTTCCTCCATCCTTTGGTGTTATGTAAAGATAGTTTTCCGTTTTAACCCGTACTTTCGTATTTTCATTTTTTATTTATTAATTATTTATTTTTGTTTTAATTTTCCCTGTTTTTCTTATTTGTTTTTTCCAATTATCATATAATTTTATATAATTTTATTCCTATATTTATGAGTGTTTATTTTAATATTGTTTTTTTTTTTGCTTAGTGTTTGAATTCGTATTATATTACCCGATGCAGAGGAAGTCACTCTCGTGGTATCATTTTTAATCTAGGATTACCCTCCTTGCATTTTTTTCCTAATCTGCTCTAATGCGTGAAATTAAATATTTGTTTTCGTGCAAACACCCGTGGATTACATCTAGTTTTTTGTTTAATAATTTTTCTTTTGATATTAGTATATGGTAAGATTCTAATATCATAGGTTGCATCTTTTCGATTTGCTAGGTTTATATCTTCCCCCTTATCAATTATTGACCATCTTCATTTATATTCAGTTTTATTTTCCTTTAATTCCTTAATCCATACTGCTAAAGTGGTTGAGTTTTTCTTTGTTTTTTCGGTTGTTTTCGCTATTACTATTGGTTCTGTTTCTATTTTCGTTATAGTAGTTGTGGTTAGGGTCTCGGCAGTTACATTCTTTTACATTGTTAGATTCATTTTCTGTCCTATCTCTGTATTTAAAAAAATTGTTTAATTTTGTGTTATTTGGGCCAATTATGGTATTTGTTAAGTTAGCAGACGTTGAAAAGGATAGCTTAACAGTGTTTTTATTAATTATCTTACTTAGTTTACTATCTTGCGGGGAAATATTCTTCTATAATTTGGTAAAATTCCCTAGGGATGTTATTTTCTATATGGTGGCTGAACGGTGGATTGAACCACGTCTGGCTCTTCCTTCTATTTTTCTTTTTAACTTCTCTTTCAGTTTTATTATAGTCTATCTTTTCATTTTTCTTTTTTGTGTTTATTGTATGTTTTATTTTTTCATTTGTTTTTGCTCTTTTTTTCCTTTTTTATATTTCCTCATCGACATGTTGTAAGATATTACATTTGCATTGTTTATTGTTCTTTCTGTACCTATGTTTTTGTTTTGAGTTTCCTTAACAAGTTTAATTTTTCATACATGCTCTGTCCCTATTAAATAGACACATTGAGCTTAACTCAAAATTAACGGCGAATGGTTTTTAAATGCAATCTAGACCCGTTAAATGAAAACGGTGTAAATTGAAAGTAACAGCATTTCAAAAACAAACTTTAAAAATATTCGGTATTTACATTTTTTTCTTTTATATAACTCTTGTTTATTTCATCCTGGATCTCTTCATTACAGCTGTTTCATTAATGGGTTGACAATTCTATGATTTTATATTTCCATAGAAATTTTCTCTCTCGTCAACTCGTCAGATGTGATTTCCATCCGATGTACCAACAAAAAGCTAATTTTGTGCATGATAAACCTGGTGCGTTCGTTTAGGGAACAGAAATTCTATCCCCACGTTGTTACAGGTCAGCTATCTTGGATACCGTCATAAGTCTCCCGCCACCACGGGCCACACGTTCATCTTATGTTAGCACGCGCCTTTCCTGGTCCTCGCCTTCATACATGTGTTCCCGCTGTTTGCTGTTAATGAATGTTCCCTTCGCTTTTCATCCACGTGTGTTCTTTTCTTTCATCTCTTTATTTCCCTTCTCTCACTCCGCTGTGACGTAACTTTGCGCATTGGCTCGGTCATTTGCACATGTGTCATTAGGCTGCTGCCAGCGCTTACAGCTCTGTTACATACCTTCATATGCCGAGGTAATAAAAGAAATAAACAAGGAAAGAAAGCTAAAACATCACACAAAAAACATCTATTATATAAATCTCACCTGTCTGTTTAAATGTGTGCATGTATGTATGTATATCTACCTAAAACTTTCGACTGAAGCGATGGATTTTCATGAGAGTGGTATTTTTGAAGCTCGACTCTTTGGACGACAAATATCGAAAAATTGGCAGAAACATTTACTCCTTCGCCTTTAACTGGACACTTTTCTACAGAGAGGGGTCGCTTTTTTCGCCGACATTTTCGAAAGTCATCTCTTTTTTCAATTGACTAGTCTTAATTAAAACATTCGGTGGGCGCAACAGCAAAGATGTCATGTTTTTTGTGTTTTGTTTTTTCACGTTCTTTTCCTACTTCTCGATACGGGTTCTAGCCTGCCTGCCTATTACCACTTTTTATTTATTTATTTATTTATTTATTTTTGCTCAACACACACCTCCAAACACCCGGGCAGCGCCGGGAACCCAGGCTAGTTTATAAATAAACCCAAATAAAATTTCTTAATTCGGTCAACCTTTACATTTTACCTTTTTTTTCTTTTCCCCGTCAGAGGTACTTTTCTTTATTCCTTTTTATTTTCTAAAAAATAAATAAATAAATAAATAAATGATAAATAAATAAAATAATAAATAAATAAGAAAGAAACTCTGACGTATTTCTATAAATATTTGAAGACAACGTTTTAATTCGTTAAAAGGAAAAACTCGGCTAAATGTAGTTTTTTGTGCATTTGCAGAAATTTCACTTAATCAGTGCTAAAATATTTCAACTTTGTTGATCAAGAATGTTAACAATATGTGACAAATCCAGTTAAATTTAGGCAAAACCAAATCCGAGCCCATTGAATAGTCCCTGATACTTGCCGATCCCGCGTCTGTATATTTCCCAAACTGAAACGGGATATTTTTATTTTAGTAATAAAATCAGTTTGTTGCTTAATGACAATCTTCATTACACATATATTATACTGTTAATTGTATCCCTGGATTCGGTTATAATATTTTCGGTCATGTGAGGTTGTTTTTGTATTCTTTTCTTATGTTCTTCCATTACTCTCGATTCCTCTACCTATCATAGCAATTAAATCATATCCTGTGTTCGACTGTCCAAATAGTTTTTATTTTGGTTAAAAATTTTATCTCCAAAATCCTTGACTAAACTATTTAGCATAATCTCTTACCTTGTCCTACGAATTATTTGTATCTTTAATGCTCAGCTCCATATGGCGAGATTATTCGAGACAACACTGGTCAATATAACATTTTCTTTATTATCATTATTATCACGATTAACCTCGTCAAAAGTGGATATATCTTATCTTGATTATCCACTTTTGACGAGGTTATTCGATACAATTACGGTTGACACCTGACTCCAAGGGCCGGAGCCATTATCTGGTTCCCCGACTCAATTATATATCAACATATTACATAACGATTAATGCATTTCCCCCTTTTTGTCACAATACAGTTTGACCTTATCATTTATCTTCGGCAATCCACTTTATCCAATGTGAACACTATTTATTCACTATTATTTTTCTAATTTCCGCTATTTTTAACCTAATTTATTCGTAAACTGAACCATTAGAATCCCCGTAACTAACTTTCATGTCACTTCATCTTTCATGGCTAAGTGATGTTCCAGCACCAATAAATTTGATTCGTTATTCGAATTCTTTCGGCAACATTCGTATCGCTTTTACTTACAAACAAATCCATCGTTATCTACCTCTTCGATTTCTGTATCCGGTGATTGCAAGTACCTTAAATGTGTAGTGGACACTTATCTTCTGCCACAACGTAAGTGCAACTGCAGCGTCTTTTTTTTCATAAAGAATTTCAATTTTAGGATTTAAGCATAATGTTGCGTTAATGTCGAGTGTCTTACTTGACCGCCAAGCAATCTTGCTTGCCATTAGTTTTAAAAGTAAAGATAGCTTTAAATATTAATATTTCTATATTAGGCATAAGATTAATATGAATTCACATTAAAAAAAATACCGAAAAAAATAAAAGCATTGGGCACGATTTAAAAACTTACAAATAAAAACAATTATTTATAAGTCACTCAGCACGTTAGGCATGTGCTGAGAATTGGATGCATTTTTTAACTATAATTATCCGTAAAATAAAAAGTGAAGGAAATAGAGATAATTGGTATTCTCAGCTGAGACTCTGATATTACTTGAACGACCCAGGTACCAATTTACAAGAATATAAATATGTTAATTTCGAAATGTTTAATTCTAAATTCTTTTTTTTTAATTTAATAAACTATTTGCTACGTTGAATGAGCATGGGACTATGTCTCCTATAATTTTATATAACACATTCATGATAAAAGAACTTTTGTCTTTAATATTAAAGATAAAATTGGCAATGACGAGAAAAAAATCGAAACTGAAGCAGAAAAGAGAAACAAACAAACAATATTACTCACAGCCCGTTTGTTTGTTTGTTTGTTTGTTTGTTCTCTCAAAATTTTCCATCTAGGCTTCTTTTCTTTGCGACTATATTCTCTCCCGTGATAACCTTTTATTTTTTCTTATTTTTTCAATTTTGAACCCACTTTGTGAAAAGACCTGATCATTGCGGCATTAAATAATCATATGAAACATTGTACAGCCTTTCTAACGGTTCTGAATAATCTTCCGTAACATTTTAACGGGCCCAACACGTTGTATATCAAAGTGTATCGCAAAGGAAAAAAGGAAAGAAATTCGACTTAGATTTTTCAGTTGAAATAAGATGCATTTATTCATAGTTCTTCCAAAATAACGCATTACGTCTTGTTTTAAAAGTCACTTATTCACCTCGTCTGCCGTGTACATTACAAAACCATGACGTCTCGACACGTGCTTAAAAGTCTTTTGTTGCCGCGGGTCACACGTTCATATTACGATTTTTTCAGTCTTCTGCCACCAAAGTATGTTCCAGTCGCATTCCACCCACGTGTGTTTTCTCTCTCTCTCTCTCTCTCTCTCTCTCTCTCTCTCTCTCTCTCTCTCTCTCTCTCTCTCTCTCTCTCTCTCTCCGCTGTGACGTCACTTTGCACACTGGTTCGGTCATTTGCACATGTGTCATGCGGCTTCTACCAGCGCTAACGCCTCAGTGACATTTCTGTACTTTCTCTAATTATTCTTGTTCACTACCTCCTTGTTGTCTTATTTCTTTTCAGTCGTTTAAAGCTACAAAAATAAAAAAAAAGTTAACGGTAATCCAAGGAATGTGTATAAAACGGAGCAATTGCAAAACAGCACATGGATGGGTAAAAAAGAAAGTTCTTTTCGGTTGTGGTAGAAGATGAGTTCCTGGCAGTGAATGTCTTATACTTAATCCATTTCTTTTTGTTTTTTGTTTTTTTTTTGCTCATTTGTTTGCTTTTTTTGTTTGTTTTTGTTTTTTTTTGTTTTTTTTTTAGGGGGTGCTTTGTTCGGAGTCTTTTTTTATCGAGGAGGAAAATTTGAGCAACCCAGCATAACCGAATATTCCAACTAGTTGTTAAATGAAATAAATTTGACAAATTCCTCCTTTAAGTGATGACGCATGCGGTCGATGTAAAATAAAACGTTTCTCCTTAATCAGAGCTCGTTAGTAATTAAAATTTGGTTTGGAATGCAAGAAAAGCGGAAATAATTTAATCGACATAAACACACTATATATATATATATATATATATATATATATATATATATATATATATATATATATATATATATGCGTTTACGCACACATATGTATAGTCTAATTGAGTAAAAATTAAAAAAAGGGATTTAGTCTCAAGTTTCTCTTTTCCTGGCGCTATTAAATATGTATACTATTTTTTTATTATTTTTTTTTAATTATTTGAAAAGAACACTTTTCTTTCTTTTTCTTTTTTTTTTTTTTTTTTTTTCAAAATATAAGGAATCATTTTATTACGCTTCTCTGTGCATAACCGGCATTATCTCTGTTCGAATCTCTTGAACAAATACCTCAACTTTTAATTGGTTCAATATGATCTGCACCACCGTGATAGGAATTTTTATGCTTGTCTGTAACAAAATCTACGGAATAGTCTCCGGAAGATGTGACGTCAAGTTCTTTTACAAAGGAAGTACTTTGTACCACTTTATTCCTAATATTCATTGACGACATCCCTGATAATATTGTGTCCGAGATGGGTATATTTGATGATGATACAACGCTCTGTAACATGGACGAGGGAAGAACGGATGTACACAAATCTAAGGCAATGGCAGAATTCTTGGAAAATGACCTCAAGACTATAGTAAAATGGGGCCGTAAATGGATGGTAACATTTAATGCTAGTAAAACTAAGCTGCTCTCTTTTAACAATTACAAGATGATTCTCCAACCATCGATATCCATGACAAATAATACCCTACATTGGAATTCTTCCTTCAAACTTCTCGGCTGAACATTCACGGGCAATATGAACTGGAACAAATACATTAAGGACTTTTTATGCTATTGAGACTAAGCTGCTCTCCTTTAACAATTAGAACTATCCATGACCAATAACACCCTACTTGAGAATTCTTTCTTCAAACTTCTCCGCTTAACATTTGCGGGCAGACATTGTGAAGGTTGCTGCAAGGAAGGTGTGTTTCCTCTATCGAGCTAGTAGACTACTCACACCGGAGAATATCCTGTACCTTTACAAGGCCACCATTCGTTCATGTATGCAGTATTGTTGTCACATCTGAGCTAGTGCATCTACCAACAGCCTCTCCCTTTTAGATAAAGTCCAAAAAAGAATTTTCAATCTAATAGGCCCCACTTTATCAACTAAGCTTCAACCCCTGTCCCATCGCCTCAGTGTTGCATCTCTGTGCCTGTTTTACAACTATTTAAATGGAATGTGCTCTGATGAATTCGTTGCACTTGTGCCCCCTCGACGTACATATTCCCGACAAACTTGCTTAGCAACAAAACCACACCTCTTCACTGTTGAGGTCCCCAAATGCCAGAAAGCTTTCTACTCTAATAGTTTTTTCCCTCAAACAGCTAGACTTTAGAATTCTCTTCTTGCTATCTGCTTACCTAATTGTACTGATATGCAGAAGTTTAAATGTAACGTAAACAACATCTTGTTAATGTTTCCTATGTATGGTCCCAAATAGTAGCCCCTTATATTCAAGTGGCGATGTGCCTTGTTGGGAAGGGGTGGGGGCGAATGTGAGTAAAAATTAAGTACTTGAGATTGCAAGATTTCATTTCTAATTCCAGGATAAACTCATATTGTGAATGGAAAACTATTCTTGTGGCCACGTTTTAGGTACCTAACTTTATTCACCAAACTAGCAAACACTTACCATATGGAACGTATTATTATTTGGGATCATGTCTAATAGGGAACTGTGGGGAGTTGAGCAGCAAGATATATGTTCACATTACTTTTAAAATTCAACCGCTTAGTACAGACAGGGAAGCAGGAAACAGGGAGGGAATTTCAAAGTATAACAGTAAGAGAAAAGAAACTATTAAATTGGATGGCTTTCCGACATCTGGAGACCTCGACAGTGAAGGAGTGAGATTTTGCTGCTTGTTGAGTTAGTCAGAGGTATGTGTGTCGTGGAGAGTACAAGTGGTAGGAGTTCATCATAGCGCATTTCATTCTCACTGTCTATTGTTTTTTTAATAAAATATTCCCCATGTCTCATGATTGGATTGTTGATTGAGATTGAAACCGTAGTGAACGAATGGATTTCTAACACCTTTAGAAATCGCCGATATCGTTTTGACTAATTGAATAAAACGTTGTATAACAATAGTAAATGTATTATGGCTTTTACCCCTATTACACGACCCATCCGTCTGTCTATACATACAAACACTTAAATGTGGATAACTACACACGCGCGCGTGCATACACACACACGCACACACACACACACAGATTAGCGGCAAGGCCACAGGGAAAACAGCCGAAGCAGCAAAACTAACAAATGTAGAGGAGACAACCGAAGTAGCAAAATCGAAATTGTTTGCAGAACATTATAAAAATACAGGCAAATTTAGGCATATTTTATTAGTTTGAAAATATAGGTTCTTTTTACCAATTGTCATAAAATTTTAACTATAATCTTCAAAACGCCTGCAAATTTTCTTAGAACCAAAGATATGAGCATTTCAATATTCAATTTGGCTACGATTATAGATATATCGATAGATATATCACTTTTTTTGCAATTTTATAAGTTCCAAATCTCAATGACTATTGATCAGAATTTAACAAATGAAGGCTCGTTAGAAAGCTAATGACCTGAATTGTGTAGTGGGCTATGTGACATTTGCCTTTAAGGTCGCACATTATTGTTTCAAAAGGAGGGGGACACTTTTCTATATTAATTTAACGTAAAATGAGCACCCACTTTATGGCCACGTTTGTGGGGGAGGGTGCTGTTATATTTTTTAGTGGTGGTGTTTATTGTGGCCTGTTAGACCAACACAAAACCTACCTTAAAATTTAAAAAACTGTTTTCTATAGGTTTTGAGGTGTGTTGATTTAAATTTTTTGCAAATAAGTATTTTTCCAGATCTTAAGCATAAACATGCAACATTGACCTTCACTTATAACATAAAGAATTACATTACTTAATACCTGGGAAAATACTAATTTACGGAAAATTTACATGCATTATTCGTTTTCAGTTCACCTGAAAACCTATCAGAAACAAGTGTTATTGTGTTGGTTTACCAGGCTACAATTACCAAATAAACACTACCCCTAAAAAAAAATAACAGACGTCCTTCCCCCCCCCTCCCAAAAAAGTGTTCATTTTACGTTAATTTAATATAGAAAAGTGTTAAATTAATATAGAAGTGATTTTTTAAACTAATTTCTTCATATCTTGGAAACTACTCGTTTTCTGGGATTTTAACTGTTATTTTTATTTTCAGCACCCTCAAAAACGTTTGATATTTTTTTTTATTTTTAAAGGATATTGTGTAGGTGGAAAGATACTGCAGCTTTACCAATATTTCAATCATAGTCATTTGTTTTCCTAGTTTTGCATATGAATTACAAAATATCTGATATTTTCCCATTGATGGAGGGGATACTAAAACTTGTTGCTATGGTGTCAAATGATCTGAATTAACAGCAAGGGGAGACTTGATTCCAAATATCTCTTTGGTTTTCATACATAAAGAAAATGTCATTATATAAGGATTATTTGATACTGCAGATATTCATAATCATACCTGATTTCCAAAAGAAGGAAGATATAACATAAGAGAAATATTTGAAATGAAGTCTCCCCTTACTGTGTTCAGATCATTTGAAACCATAGTAGTAAGTTTTAATCTCCCCTCCATCAAGGCCAGAGGTTTTATGGAAATTATATATATATATATATATATATATATATATATATATATATATATATATATATATATATATACTAGAAAAAGTACCCGTCGTTGACTGGGTTCAAAAACAGCCTACAGAAAATGGACTCTGATTTATGAAAGTACGATAGGTTATGAAAAGAAAGGGTTGTAAAGATGTAAAGAGATGACTTCGAATTTGAGGGTATCAAAACCAAAGCAAAATATGATGAAAGTAAAAACAAAATAGATAAACCCCATAATTTATTATACCATAACTGTTCACATTGAAACACTTATCACGATATTCTGTGGATCTATATTAAAAAACCTTGTTAAACTTTGTGACATATTTCCATTCTATGGAGGCCAGGTTCGAACGAACACCCCATAATTTTATTATACCATATTTCTTCAAACTGAAACATAATTATCAAAGTATACTTACGCAGATAGATATGAAAAGTCTTTATTAAAGTTTGTGCCTATTTCCATTCTATGGAGGCCAGGCGCGAACGCAGACCCCACAATTTTATTATACCAATCCTATTTAAGTTAAAGCATACTTATCAAAGTATTATTATGTACATCTAT
Organism: Euprymna scolopes; assembly: GCF_053919585.1. Lineage (NCBI taxonomy): Eukaryota > Metazoa > Mollusca > Cephalopoda > Sepiida > Sepiolidae > Euprymna > Euprymna scolopes. The sequence goes on along the minus strand of NC_136505.1, from coordinate 15,120,706 downwards.
ATCAAAAACACTTGTAAACGTTTTTTTTTTAATTTTTAAATTTTTTATTTCCATACTTTGTAGACCATGCGCATACGCAGACCCCACAATTTTAATGAATCATCATTATGCCAGATCAAACATACCCATTCCTGTGTCTTGATACATCTTCTATCATTATATGTGATCAGTTTTCTATAATAGTCAACCATATAGGAGCCTATTCGTGACCAGACACACATACAGACGTTCAGCTTTATATTATATATATACATGATGATGATGATGATGATGATGATGACTGATCATGCAATTGTTCTATGGGTTCGGAGATGGCTTGTTAGACCGATTTGAGCTCTAAAGTATTTCCCTTATGTTGGGCACTTGTGGGATGATTCTGTATCAGAACAGTTGATTGCTCTGTCTTTTCTAATGTCACGTTTCCTCTTGCATTTTTCATTGCGGGCGGAACAGTCTTCAGTTATCCTGACTATCTCTTGCAATTAGATCCAGATTTTTTTCAAGCAAGTGAGTGTAGACAATGCTGCGCAAGTTCTCTTCACTTTAAACTAATTCATGCACATGCAGAAGCGTGTATAATATATATATAGGGCGGAACAATAAAATTGTCACCCTAGAAAAGACAACATGATTCCATTTCCCTTTGATTCAAACCAGTTTTCTTTTTGTATTGCAGATCATCTATTAGTTGGCCAGTTATGTAAAAATCTCAATCTGGGCACATCCCTGTTATTTGTGACGATCCAGTGATGCATTTTGAGGGTGCTAGCAATGGTCCTGTTGTCATAACTTGGATTGGTAGAGAGCATGAGTACAGTGTTGCCTCTCTGATCTTGCTTGTTGAACATTGTGTCACTTTCAGACATGATAGAAGGCTCCTATCGCTCTTAGGATTTGTACATAACTGACCAACAAGTAGATGGTCTGCAACAAATAAAGAAAACCGGTTTTCATAAATGGAATCACGTCGTCTTTTCTATGGTGACAATTTTTTCATTCCACCCTGTAAGATCTGTTGTTATTTTTTTAGCAATATACAGTGCCGGCAAAAAGAACGTCTACACTTGTAATTTTTCAAAAACTGCAAATCTAAGCTAAATTTAATGTAACTGTTTAAACAACCTATACCTCATTTGATTCGTCTTTTATTTCTTTATAATTTTATCTGTTCATATTTGACTTTTAAACTGATTTAGGAGCGATAATTTAAGCTGGTTTTAAGCGCATTTGTTGCTGCGGACTTTCTTTTTGCCTCCTCAATTGGAAGTTTGTTTTTTTTAAATTGACGTGAACACTAGAATATTTCAATTAAAAGTCAAATATGAACATGTAAAATAATAGAAGAATAAAAGGCGAATCAAACGAGGTATAGTTTGTTTAAACAGTTACATTGAATTTAGCTTAAATTTGCAATTTTTGAAAAAAATTACTAGTGCGGACTTTCTTTTTGCCGGCTGTGTATAAGCATTTTTTTAGTCATTGCTAAGTTTTGTATTTTACTTTTCACTTTCTTAGCGATGAAGAAGAGAAAGTGATTCAAATTTTTTTGTTTTTACGTCGCACCCGCTTTTTTTTTTTTTTGTTTTTTTTTTTTGACAGGACATATTTTTATTTATTTATTTATTTATTATTTTTATTTATTAAATATTTTATTTAAATATATTTTTTTTATATCTTTACGAGTATAAAATACATCCATGAACAAGTGTTTCTGCGTATCATCTGTCATCAGCGTGGATCAACCATCAACAAGGATGAAACTCATGACTACACTATTAACAATCTAGCATTTTACCGATTCAAAGACTGAAGTGGTGGGATGTACGTCGAGGAGGAAGGTTCACAAGTGCTAAGATTGTGGCAATGGGACAGAGGTTGGAGCTTGGTCGATACTGCAGATCCCATTAGATTTTTTTACCCTATTGAAGAGTGAGAGACTAGTGGTAGATGCAACAAAACTCTAGACATGGGAGAGTAGTGGCTTTGTAAGGATATGGGATGCTCTTTGGTGTGAATAATTTTCTAGCCCACCTTCTTTGCAACAGTCTCGGCGTTGTCCTCAAAGTATTTGTTCCAATTCATGCCGCCTGTGAATGTTAGGCTGAGGAGTTTGAAAGATGAGCTCTCAGGTAGGGTTTTATTAGAGAGATTCATTAAAATTATGGGCTTCAAGATAGGTGCTTTCTGCATTTATCGACCCGCGATTTCTACAAAGTTATTTGAGTGTGCCAGGCAGATGACAGGAATAACCGGAAGTGGACAGGTGGGCCTTATTACAAAAAACACAAATTGTTACAACCCCCTTCTCCATGTTAAAAAGGTGACAACCACTGAAATTCAGAAAGTAATACATTCTTTAAAATAATACATTCATCAAGTAATATATTGCAAAAAAAAAAAAAATGTCTTAATATCCAGAAAACTACTTGTCTACCGTTTCCATCATCTGCCAGTAACTTTATAAAAATCATGGCTTGATAAATGTAAAAGTACCTCAAGATAAATTAAAAACTCGAGGGTTTTCATAGACAGAGACTTCCTAATTTGTAGAAGGCATTACCATGCCACTACTTCCCTCTAGATTACAACATGGTCATCTCCAAACGAATGTTAACAGATACTTGTTGTCGTCTTCTTGAATAGTCAAAGTTTGCCCATTTCACGCCTCTGATGTTTTTATCGTCCAGTTGACAGTTTCATAAACTGCTATCCTCCATTGGCTTTTGATCTTGGTAAGTGATCGACTAATTAGAAAAAGAGAAAATTCTAGTTTACTATTAATGTTGTGTGTTAATAACACGGTTAACGCGGTACTGGGTTGAAGCAACTTGTTTTTGTTCAAGTTAAGTGCAGAGAGGTCGAAGGGTTAAGACTGACAGGTTACAAACTCATTGACTTCCATTGACAATGCATACACCTGCATGTTAGCAAAGGTCATGAGGCAGATCGGTAGGTCTTGAGTGCAAACAAGTTAACAGTGTGTTACCACCCCCACACATACGTTTCTACTCAGTTAGTATAGAGTTCGAGAGTCTACAGTGAATTGCAGGCAGTTAGTCAGTCAGAAAAGGAGATTTTGAGAAGATGGAAGACTTCTAGCAACGAGAGACGGGTGGATGGCAGATAAACTGATAGCAAAATTCCCACCCTCCTTCTAAGGATGAGCAGAGAAACAGAGATGTGACTTTGACCATGGAAACTGGATAAAGATCCAATTGTCCAGATAAATGAGACTTGCGTCTGTTGCTATACATGAGACAGTTTTTGTTTCAGGTGCACCGATGTTGGGACACAAACCACTTGAAGACACGACTAAGAGGTACGAAAGAAGATACAAAAAGTACTTCTGCTTTTTTTTTTATAAACCTCTCAAAAGGGCTGATGTGCAGGAAAAGTGAATATTGACACACAATATAAACAGGCACCCCCTTCCTCCATGTTACATTAATTTGTTAAAAGAATAATTTATGGAATCAAAAATTCAGCAAAATATTTTTGGATTCCAATTGTGATACCCTAAAACGTTTCGATATTCCCAATATCACCTTCCGATTGATTTTGTCTCATCACGAGTAATAATGGCACGTGTTCATTTTGGACAATTTTTTTTTTGTCTTCATTTTTGAAGAACGACTTTAAAAACAGTGGGGGGAACAAATTAAATCAAAACTATTCCGAAAAATGTCAAAATTTCCAATAATCTTTAGATAAAAACAAAATGATCTATATATTAATACGATAGCATGTGTGTTATCATCTATGCCACGCTTACATCCGGGTCGTTTGATTGTTATGTACTTCCATTTCTTGTCATAAATAATTTTACCAAGAATTCTTCATAAGTTTTGGTTTCGATTATAGCGGATAGCACTTAAGTCATCTATATTTTTATAAATAATTTTATCAAGAATTCTTCATAAGTTTGGGTTTCAGTTACGATTATGGCTGAAGGAACTCAAGTTATATATATATATATACACATACACACACACACACACACACACAGTTTTCATAAGTTTTTATTTCAGTTTCAATTCTAGCTAATGCACCAAAGTCATATCGATATATTTTTTTTATTTTTGACATATAACATAAAAATCGATAGAACATTAACTCTATAATAATATATACAAAATCTGCAAGAATTAAAATAGCATATTTAAGCGTACTTTATGACCGGGATTTGCCAGGCATTCATACTAGCTTAGATAAATACTTGTGCAGTTTTAACAAAAAAACTACAATAATATCAGAGCGTCTCCATTTACACTGAACATCTACAGAATGCCAACATCAATATATTACATATGAATGAGTCCCCTATTATTTATTACACTAGTTTAAATTTTGTAAAAAATAAATGTTTGTTCCCCCCCCCAAAAAAAAAAGAACTACAAAAAAAAAATCGTACACTATCCAATAATGACCTTAACCCTTTATAACCTGAATTATGATGTAGATGAGCAAAAAAATTGTTAATTTTAGTTTGTTTAAAGGGTAATAATACTATGATTGTCTTCAAACTGGAAAAAATATGCAGTTTAATAGTTAAACTACCACTGAGAAGTTTTGCATTTCATAAACTTACCTTAATCCATAGTGATTGCAATAAGTGTGTTTATGACAGCAAACAAAATCAATTCTATTTATGGTGACGACCACTATTCCTCTCCCATTGTGCCCCTACATCCAAAAAAAATAAATTATAAATGAGAACAAAATAGCTGAAGATTTGAATACGCCTCCCCCACAAAAAAAAAAAGCAGGAAAAAAAATTTGTGATAAGGTTGGCCGAGTTGGAAGTAAAAAAAAATGGAGTTATGTCCCTTTATCATGAAACTACCTGAGGTAGTTTTGTGATAAACGGACATTTTAGAGCATACATACACACACACGCACATTAAATAATAATTATAGGAACAACCAAGCTCATGAAAAAGTATTTCAAAATCTACTTGACAAATATACCCATTGAACCAAGTGTAAGAGAGATACAAAAAAAGTGTGCTTAAATGGATGGTTAGAATCTTAAAAAAATCTCTTGGTTGGAATCTCTGAAATAGCGAATAAATTTCTAGTATCCTGCAAGATGCCTCATTCCCTAGTAAAAACAAAATGATATAAATATTGAAAGAAATAAAAACAAAAAATCAAAAATGCTCATGTAAATTGCAACAATAAAAATCAAGACAACAACAGTATGTTTAATAAAAATTTTATAAACTTCAAAATTATTAATTTATAAATAACAATGTACATGTGAATGTGTGTGTGTGTGTACACACACATTATATATATATATATATATATATATATATATATATATATAATCTAAGGTTATTGTTTTCCAGGGGTTAAGTAACCAATGAAGTTTAACGAAGTTAATACAAGAGTGTTCAATACCAAAGTAGAGCAAGGTATACTCTTTATTGGTTTTTACATAAGCAGTAATGTGTTGCTACACAGTCATGAGCATGTTTCGATCAGCTAGTTACTTGTAACTAGAGACCTCTTCAGGCAATACAGCTTTAAGACCTGATATTTTCATTGCAAACTCTGCTTTCATCTAAGCTGCATCGCCTCAAGAGGTCTCTAGTTACTGGTAACCTGCTGACCGAAAAATTGCTCATGACTGTGTGCTAACATATTGCTTATGTAAAAACAAACAAAGAGCGTGTGTGTGTGTGTGTGTGTGTGTGTGTGTGTAATTATGCAAATTATTATTTACAAGATTTATCTTTCATAAAAAAGGAATATAAGAGAAATTGAATTATTTCCTTATTTCATGGAGTTTCAAAAATCTGACCTTTTCAGAGGAAAAGGTTAGCAAAAGCTCAATCTATGTTAAATGTAACTACAGAACACAAATAGATGACAAAACATATATTCCAACTTCCAAGCTGCTATTCATCCATTTATTTCTTTGTCAAAACGTCCAAATCTTGACAGTATCTGTTTTGTAACACAGAAACAATCATATAATTATGTTAATTTTGAACTTCTTAACTTTATAAAGAAAGCAAAAATAAATTGGTATAATCATATGAATCTGAAAAAAATCAAAAGATTATTTCCATTATGTGTTATAATATTAGATCCAAGTTTGATTTCATATATATATATATATATATATATATATATATTACTTGCAAAAACCAAAATGAAAAGGAAAAAGGTTACATCATATGTGTATTTTTGCGAATGTTACAATTGTTTCAACATAAACTAGACAATTTTAAACTTTAAAATTTTTGGAGATACTAGAATTTGAAAAAATTGGAGCCTTATTTCCGATTCCTAAAACAATTATTTTATTTATTTATTTATTTGTTTCTTTCTTTATTTAAAATTAAATGTTCTATTACTGGCACAAATGAAAAATATAGAAGAAAATCTCACGAGTTTATCAAAATGTTAAACATCTAATATATGAAAGGTAAAATGGGTGCGCGCGTTTGTGTATGTCAGCAAAAGACTTTTTGGGTGGGGGTTCTCGCATCGGTTAGATTCCAGGAGAAGTTTTCTTATACTTTCAGGTCGTAATATATCAAATTTGCAAACGTCTCTATTTTTTTTTTTGATCGAGTTTCAAAAAATTCCCACTGTGCTGTCGTCTCCAGTGTTTGTTCGTCTTTTTTGTGTAAATAAAGTGAAACTATTTGAATGCAACTGTTAGCATCTGGCCTTCGCCCGGGTCGTATCTGTTCTGTAATTGGTCCTTGGTCAATGTAGAGGAAACCCTTCATACTGAGACAATTACTATTTATTTGGATACTGCCAAAATGTCCCCTTTTGGGGGGGGGGCTGGTTTTCCCCAACATTAAAAACGACCTTGTGTCTAATTTGCTTTCATAGGGAAACAAATAAATAAAACGTCAGAAAGCGGGAAGCTTAACTGGCCTCTGGCCAGATTTAAAAGCAATGTTTATTTTTGCGAGTGTGTGACAACTCCTATGATTCTTAAGTTAATTACGAACTCATTGATTTCACTATCCGCTATGGCGTAATGGTTAGCGAGGAGGACTAATTACCCTACTTTTTCGAGTTTGATCCCACCTCTCTCTCTATCTTTTTGTTTTATTTTTTTTTTTTTTCATTTTTGTGCCAATATCCTCCACCTAGGCAAAAGTTAATTACCAACTCATTTAATTCACTATCCTCTTTTTTTTTACATTCTTTTCCTCCTTCATGGCACGGGTTCGAGCCTGCCTACCTACTACCACTTCTTTTTTTTTTTTTTTTTGTTCAACACACACCTCCAAACACTCGGGCAATACCGGGATACATAAAAGAAAAGCATTAAGAGGATTGTCAAATGAAAATTTTTTTTTTTTAATTTATTTCTAGAATTAGAAGTAGATGAGGACTCTACGTTATTCCCACCCTTAAATGAAATTCTATTTTTAAATGCGATGTTAAAATCGGAATCGGGAATTGTATCAGAATAAAGAAAAAAAAATCATCCCATCATTATATCAAAGTAGCCATCAAGTGAAATAGAGCTGTTTTAGTGCATGTATTTGTTTAAAATAATATTCCGAGTGTTGAATTAGAAAAACCGAACACAAAATTTCAGTTATTTTAAGACTTATTTGAACAAGTTTCTGTTGTGATGTAGATAAGTAAATAAAAGAAAAGGTTCTGTTGTGATGTAGATAAGTAAATAGAAGACAAGTTTCTGTTGTGATGTAGATAAGTAAATAGAAGACAAGTTTCTGTTGTGATGTAGATAAGTAAATAAAAGAAAAGGTTCTGTTGTGATGTAGATAAGTAAATAAAAGAAAAGGTTCTGTTGTGATGTAGATAAGTTAATAAAAGAAAAGGTTCTCTTGTGATGTAGATAAGTAAATAAAAGAAAAGGTTCTGTTGTGATGTAGATATGTAAATAAAATACAAGTTTCTGTTTTGATGTAGATAAGTAAATAGAAGACAAGTTTCTGTTGTGATGTAAATAAGTAAATAAAAGACAAGCATCTGTTGTGATGTAGATAAGTAAATAAAAGAAAAGGTTCTGTTGTGATGTAGATAAGTAAATAGAAGACAAGTTTCTGTTGTGATGTAGATAAGTAAATAGAAGACAAGTTTCTGTTGTGATGTAGATATGTAAATAAAAGACAAGTTTCTGTTTTGATGTAGATAAGTAAATAAAAGAAAAGGTTCTGTTGTGATGTAGATAAGTAAATAAAAGAAAAGGTTCTGTTTTGATGTAGATAAGTAAATAGAAGACAAGTTTCTGTTGTGATGTAGATATGTAAATAAAAGACACGTTTCTGTTTTGATGTAGATAAGTAAATAAAAGAAAAGGTTCTGTTGTGATGTAAATAAGTAAATAAAAGAAAAGGTTCTGTTTTGATGTAGATAAGTAAATAGAAGACAAGTTTCTGTTGTGATGTAAATAAGTAAATAAAAGAAAAGGTTCTGTTGTGATGTAGATAAGTAAATAGAAGACAAGTTTCTGTTGTGATGTAGATAAGTAAATAAAAGAAAAGGTTCTGTTGTGATGTAGATAAGTAAATAAAAGAAAAGGTTCTGTTGTGATGTAGATAAGTAAATAGAAGACAAGTTTTTGTTGTGATGTAGATAAGTAAATAAAAGACAAGCTTCTGTTGTGATGTAGATAAGTAAATAAAAGAAAAGGTTCTATTGTGATGTAGATAAGTATATAAAAGAAAAGGTTCTGTTGTGATGTAGATATGTAAATAAAAGACAAGTTTCTGTTTTGATGTAGATAAGTAAATAGAAGACAAGTTTCTGTTGTGATATAAATAAGTAAATAAAAGACAAGTTTCTGTTGTGATGTAAATAAGTAAATAAAAGAAAAGGTGCTGTTGTGATGTAGATAAGTAAATAGAAGACAAGTTTCTGTTGTGATGTAGATATGTAAATAAAAGACAAGTTTCTGTTTTTATGTAGATAAGTAAATAAAAGAAAAGGTTCTGTTGTGATGTAGATAAGTAAATAAAAGAAAAGGTTCTGTTTTGATGTAGATAAGTAAATAGAAGACAAGTTTCTGTTGTGATGTAAATAAGTAAATAAAAGAAAAGGTTCTGTTGTGATGTAGATAAGTAAATAAAAGACAAGCTTCTGTTGTGATGTAGATAAGTAAATAGAAGACAAGTTTCTGTTGTGATGTAGATAAGTAAATAGAAGACAAGTTTCTGTTGTGATGTAGATAAGTAAATAAAAGAAAAGGTTCTGTTGTGATGTAGATAAGTAAATAAAAGAAAAGGTTCTGTTGTGATGTAGATAAGTAAATAAAAGAAAAGGTTCTCTTGTGATGTAGATAAGTAAATAAAAGAAAAGTTTCTGTTGTGATGTAGATATGTAAATAAAATACAAGTTTCTGTTTTGATGTAGATAAGTAAATAGAAGACAAGTTTCTGTTGTGATGTAAATAAGTAAATAAAAGACAAGCATCTGTTGTGATGTAGATAAGTAAATAAAAGAAAAGGTTCTGTTGTGATGTAGATAAGTAAATAGAAGACAAGTTTCTGTTGTGATGTAGATAAGTAAATAGAAGACAAGTTTCTGTTGTGATGTAGATATGTAAATAAAAGACAAGTTTCTGTTTTGATGTAGATAAGTAAATAAAAGAAAAGGTTCTGTTGTGATGTAGATAAGTAAATAAAAGAAAAGGTTCTGTTTTGATGTAGATAAGTAAATAGAAGACAAGTTTCTGTTGTGATGTAGATATGTAAATAAAAGACAAGTTTCTGTTTTGATGTAGATAAGTAAATAAAAGAAAAGGTTCTGTTGTGATGTAGATAAGTAAATAAAAGAAAAGGTTCTGTTTTGATGTAGATAAGTAAATAGAAGACAAGTTTCTGTTGTGATGTAAATAAGTAAATAAAAGAAAAGGTTCTGTTGTGATGTAGATAAGTAAATAGAAGACAAGTTTCTGTTGTGATGTAGATAAGTAAATAAAAGAAAAGGTTCTGTTGTGATGTAGATAAGTAAATAAAAGAAAAGGTTCTGTTGTGATGTAGATAAGTAAATAGAAGACAAGTTTTTGTTGTGATGTAGATAAGTAAATAAAAGACAAGCTTCTGTTGTGATGTAGATAAGTAAATAAAAGAAAAGGTTCTATTGTGATGTAGATAAGTATATAAAAGAAAAGGTTCTGTTGTGATGTAGATATGTAAATAAAAGACAAGTTTCTGTTTTGATGTAGATAAGTAAATAGAAGACAAGTTTCTGTTGTGATATAAATAAGTAAATAAAAGACAAGTTTCTGTTGTGATGTAAATAAGTAAATAAAAGAAAAGTTGCTGTTGTGATGTAGATAAGTAAATAGAAGACAAGTTTCTGTTGTGATGTAGATATGTAAATAAAAGACAAGTTTCTGTTTTTATGTAGATAAGTAAATAAAAGAAAAGGTTCTGTTGTGATGTAGATAAGTAAATAAAAGAAAAGGTTCTGTTTTGATGTAGATAAGTAAATAGAAGACAAGTTTCTGTTGTGATGTAAATAAGTAAATAAAAGAAAAGGTTCTGTTGTGATGTAGATAAGTAAATAAAAGACAAGCTTCTGTTGTGATGTAGATAAGTAAATAAAAGAAAAGGTTCTGTTGTGATGTAGATAAGTAAATAGAAGACAAGTTTCTGTTGTGATGTAGATAAGTAAATAAAAGAAAAGGTTCTGTTGTGATGTAGATAAGTAAATAAAAGAAAAGGTTCTGTTGTGATGTAGATAAGTAAATAAAAGACAAGCTTCTGTTGTGATGTAGATAAGTAAATAAAAGAAAAGGTTCTGTTGTGATGTAGATAAGTAAATAGAAGACAAGTTTCTGTTGTGATGTAGATAAGTAAATAAAAGAAAAGGTTCTGTTGTGATGTAGATAAGTAAATAAAAGAAAAGGTTCTCTTGTGATGTAGATAAGTAAATAAAAGAAAAGGTTCTCTTGTGATGTAGATAAGTAAATAGAAGACAAGCTTCTGTTGTGATGTAGATAAGTAAATAGAAGACACGTTTCTGTTGTGATATAGATATGTAAATAAAAGACAAGTTTCTGTTTTGATGTAGATAAGTAAATAAAAGAAAAGGTTCTGTTGTGATGTAGATAAGTAAATAAAAGAAAAGGTTCTGTTTTGATGTAGATAAGTAAATAGAAGACAAGTTTCTGTTGTGATGTAAATAAGTAAATAAAAGAAAAGGTTCTGTTGTGATGTAGATAAGTAAATAAAAGACAAGCTTCTGTTGTGATGTAGATAAGTAAATAAAAGACAAGCTTCTGTTGTGATGTAGATAAGTAAATAAAAGAAAAGGTTCTGTTGTGATGTAGATAAGTAAATAAAAGACAAGCTTCTGTTGTGATGTAGATAAGTAAATAAAAGAAACGGTTCTATTGTGATGTAGATAAGTAAATAAAAGAAAAGGTTCTGTTGTGATGTAGATAAGTAAATAAAAGAAAAAGTTCTGTTGTGATGTAGATAAGTAAATAAAAGAAAAGGTTCTGTTGTGATGTAGATAAGTAAATAAAAGAAAAGGTTCTGTTGTGATGTAGATAAGTAAATAAAAGAAAAGGTTCTGTTGTGATGTAGATAAGTAAATAGAAGACAAGTTTCTGTTTTGATGTAGATAAGTAAATAAAAGACAAGTTTCTGTTGTGATGTAGATAAGTAAATAGAAGACAAGTTTCTGTTGTGATGTAGATAAGTAAATAGAAGACAAGTTTCTGTTGTGATGTAGATAAGTAAATAAAAGAAAAGGTTCTGTTGTGATGTAGATAAGTAAATAAAAGAAAAGGTTCTGTTGTGATGTAGATAAGTAAATAAAAGAAAAGGTTCTGTTGTGATGTAGATAAGTAAATAGAAGACAAGTTTCTGTTGTGATGTAGATAAGTAAATAAAAGAAAAGGTTCCGTTGTGATGTAGATTAAGTAAATAAAAGAAAATAAAAACAAAAAAGTTTTACTAACATGTTTTGACTGTCGTAAATCGATAAGACATTATTAATGGAAATGAAAAACGCATTTGAAGCACTTATACCCAAATATATAGGTAAGCGCACACATATATATTCAAATGGGGAAGAAATAAGAAAGAAGATTCATAAAACAATACTAGCAGGAAGATTCGACGTTACCCGAACTTTTCGCACTCCCATATTTTATTGTCATCAAAACCAGTGAAATTGCCTATTTTTCAATCAAATCGATTGACTGCCTGCTCTAGTCAGGACCCCATTGTGGTGCACCAGGATGAAGCTTCACATTCCTCCCCACAGTGACTTAGTCCACAATACATTGTAATAATCTACACTACACAATAGAGAACCTACTGTGGATTTTATATAAAAATGGTATTTATAATAAAATAAATGAAAGTTTAAAATAAAAAAAAATCAAGTATCACGGTGCAAGTGTGCTCTAAACAGAAACATTCATTTTGAGCGTGCCTGTCATATCAAAGAATCTACTCTTGATTTTATGTGTCAGGCCTTTCGGCCTGTATGGTAATAAAACTTCTCAAATATACTTGTGATGTTAGGCTGTGTAAGGTGTTAACTTTGGTCAAAATCGTCTGTCCCTTCTTTCATTGGATCATTTGGATTATCGATATTTATCGAAGACATTCTGATATAAAACCTAAGAACACTGCCAGGCACATAAAGCACTTTTGTGTGAAATTTCATAAAAATCAGCCCAGCCATCTTAGAGTCCATAGGGAACAAATTTAGACACAGATCTTTTATATATATATATATATATATATATGGTTAAAAGTAGATGAAGACTGTTAAATACTACTCCACCAAATTAAATTCTAATTTTTTTAAGTTATTTTAAAATCGAAATCTGTAATTGTATTGGAATCTGGAAAAATAGTTGAATCACTAATATATACATATATATATATATATATATATATATATATATATATATATATATATATATATATATATATGCTATACTCAATATATGTTGTAACTTGTACAACAGATGGACATCATAAAAAGTAAGAAAACCTGAAAATTTGAGCATGTACTTTCAAGTGGTTGTCAATTTAGAGCATTTTCCGTTTTGCATAAATCATGCGAGACGTCACTCGAGTGACATTTAAATAATTACATTTTCTTGAATATTTTCTGTTTGGAACATGATGACACTCGATTTTTTCAACCCGAAGAAATGGCATCAGAAATTAAGTCTTCTACATGATTTTATCAGATTTTGGAATTTCTCAAATGTGCACTAAGATGGAACCCAAAAAAAAAAAAATGATGTCGCCAATATGGTAGCAAGCTTTTTTCTTTCGGGCATTCATCTGAGGACATGAATGACATCTGGACTAAGAATGATAAACCGTTCTTGTTCTGTTTATGATGTTTGTTCAAATTTACGTCTTTTTTTTTTTTTTTAACCGTTCAGAAATACCTTCCTAGGGGAAGTAACTAGTTTAAGTATGTGAGATGAAGTTGACAAACACTTGAAGTTGCATGCTCAAATTTTCTGAATCTTTTTAGTTTACTTGACGTCCATTTATCGTGCAAGTTAAAACAAAATCTGAGGATATGGGTTTGAAAACTCTAAATTTCTGAAAGATTTGTCATCGAATTTATATATATAATAACAACAACAGCAAGCCTTGGACTTAACAAGGCAAGGATTTTACTACAAAAAAAAACAAAAAAAAAAAACAAGCAATAGAACTCTTTCACTCTCTGAAGATGGAGCTGTTATGATAGGAAATATATCAGAAAAATTTTAATTTAAAAAAAAAAAAAAAAAGAAATTGAATCATATTTTTCTTCCTTTTTTTGATAAAATATTTTTCATTTTAAACATGTTCTAAAAAACAGTTTTATCTGTTTATTCAATTTATATGCACATATATATATATATATATATATATATATATATACACACACACACTTATACACACACACACACACACATATATATACACAAAGATGAGAAGTTTTGCAATATTTGCAGCGTTTATGACTGAAGCAATTGAAGCCATAGAAATTAACTCCTGTAGTTTTTTTGTTTTTTTTACAAGGGAGTCACCAGTTATCAAGGCCCGAAGACCATTCGAGGAAAAGAGTTAATGAATGCAAGGTTGTAGTTTAGCAATCATTAATGGTGTAAATTGGGTAGAATTTGATTATTTATGGGGACGGCTCAACAAGAACTGGTTTATCATGGTTGCTGTCATGCTGACATGTCGTAAACTGATTATCAATACTGAACGTTGGCCAAACACACAAGCATCATAGTTTGATTAGACTACTTATGCTTCGTGCGTTCAAACAGAATAACAACACTGCACGAACAATACAAAACTTTTGTTGGGTGAAAGACGAAGGCGCAGTTCATCAGAGTACATGAAATGATAGCCCAAAAACTTTCAGGATGCGATCAAAGACAAAGCTGGTCTGGCGAAATCTAAATTGTAAAGCTGCAGAAGGAAAACTGGCAAGTGGCATTCATGTAGTGTCAGGCCAAACTTACATATTGCTGAGTGGCATGCATGTCACTTTCTTGGCCCGAACTAATAGAAAGTAAATTCCCAAAATGATGCAAAACTTCTAGTATAAGAACAAAATGAACTCAACAATTTTTTTTTAATTTTGTAGGAAACACACAGAGCAAAAAAGGAAACTTTTTCCTTCAACATTATTTTAATGTTATTTGTTTTGTTTTTCTTGAAACCATATTCATTGTATTTTGGGTCAGGTAAAAAAAATGTTTTTTAATTTCTTCTTATAATAATTGTTTTTGTTTTGTTTTTCTCTGTGAAAACTTTTTAAGGCACGTTCATCCTAACTTTTGGTGTTAAAAGAAAGCTATTAGCTTATCACATATTTATTTATGAAAAAAAAAGTGCATTCATTATATATATATAATTTTTTTATTTACTGAATTTTTTACATATTTTAACTTATTTTATTGTAAGCAATATGTTTATTGTAAACAAGTTATATAATATATATATACATATATTTAACTAATTCAAAGAAATTCTTAGTGAAAGTCCTTTTACAATTACTTTAAATCTAATTGTAGAAGTTGCCCCCTCATGTGTGAGAAAGTAAAAAAGAAAAAGTATACCAAAAGGAAATATGAGGGTTGTTCCAAAAGTTAAGCCTCCTATATTTTTAACTCAAAGTGTTGAAAAGTTCCAAAGACGGGAGTGGTACAATGAAAACGAGCAACCATTTGTGCTCCAAAATTTGTTTTTCTACAAAGTCACTACTATTCTTAATGCGCTTTTTCAATGATGCACCTCTGCTTTTGATGTATGTAGGATTGTTTTCTTGGAGTTTCACACCATTAATATCTGCAACAAAGAGATGAAATTTTCAGGTCATGAATGCCTAAGTTTAATCATCGCAACAATACAATTTGCAATCCCCTCTGATCAATTTAGATAGAATAAAAAAGTAAGAGGCATTACTTTTCAAACGCCCCTCATAAGTTTATCAGCAGAACAACAGTGAAGAAGGTTGTTCATGAAGGAACACAAAAGAAAGCAAAAATAGTATTGTGTGGCAGTTATTTGAAGACAATGAATTTAACAAAGGTCAATATAGAGTTAGAGTTCATGAAGAAGTTTTAGGAGAGGCAAGGAGGTTTGCAAGAGTTTATGATAGTTAAGAACAGTTGGGGACAGTCTTGAGTTTGCAACGGTTGATGACAGTGTTGAGCAGAGTTTTCATTTGTGATTTTTTTTTTTTTTACAAAGGAGTCACTACTTATCAAGGCCCGGAAGCCATTCGAGGTTAAGGGTTAATGAGTGATTACTTAAGACGATGGCTCATTAAGAACTTGTTTACATTGGACTTGAAGACAACCAAATTGTAGTCAGCTGGAAAACAGGCAAACAGAAGAGAGTTCCACAGGTGTGCAGTTCTAAGAAAGAAACTTTGTTCATGGAATCTACATTTAGGTTTAAGCACAGATAAAGAGTGGGGGAAATTATTGATAGTGGTTTTAGTGTTTTTCATGTAAGTTTGGCGAGGGCAAACTATAGATTGGAGCTCAGACGAGCACTTGCCATGCAGATAATGATAAAGCAGAGACAGGCTCGCAACATCTTTTCTGTGAGAAAAAGGTTGCAGGGAAGAGGAAAGGGGCATCCCCTATGAGGCTACAAAATCTATTTTGAACTCTGTCAAGGCAGAATAAGGTTCTTCTTGCAGCTCCTGCCCAAATGTGGCAACAATACTCCATCATAGGACGTATTGGCTCTTATACAGGTAGAGAATTACATCAGTAGAGTGATATCTACTGGAGCAGTAGAATGATCCCACCATTTGTCTAGAAACCTTGGCAATGGATTTGATATGTGTGTTCTATTTCAAATCAGGAGTAAAGATCAGACCTAGAAGCTTGTCAAAACATGAAACTTCCTCACCACAAGAGCCATTCATTTCAATTGATGCCAAAGTGGGCTCAGAGCATTGATTATGTAAAGATAGGAGCTTGGTTTTAGATGCATTAGAATTAACCAGCAATCTTTTCCCCCATTGCACCAGATCAGAGAAGACAGAATCAGAGAGATCTTGGTTATTTATGTTCTTTGAAGCGTTGCCAGTTAAATGCAATCTGTGGCTCAGAGGAGACAAGGAAATGAATTGATCAATTGACTGATATGAATAGCCTCAGCAATAGATGCACATGTGGCTCAAAAGGTTGATGGTGTCACACACACACACACA
The DNA here is from genome assembly GCF_053919585.1 of Euprymna scolopes. Taxonomy (NCBI): domain Eukaryota; kingdom Metazoa; phylum Mollusca; class Cephalopoda; order Sepiida; family Sepiolidae; genus Euprymna; species Euprymna scolopes. The sequence goes on along the minus strand of NC_136505.1, from coordinate 15,104,041 downwards.
CACACACAGAGTACAACTGATATTTACAGAATGTGTTTGTGCTTTGTTTAATTTTTTTTATACTTGTGAACCTGTGCACACCCCTTTGACAGCCACAAATGTGAGACAATTACACAGCCCGAAGAGAAGACGAAGGAGAAGAAGACCATGAAAACAATGTTGGGGTGGATGTGATGGTGTTGAAAGGGAACAAATTTTTCACAGAATTTCAGTTTATTTTTTATTATTTCAGACGTTTGTATGAAGAAAGAAAAATTATAAAATACCAATCTTGTTTGTCGTCATCTATTATATAAACCTCAGTTGTCTGTTTGTGTCTTTGTATGTCTGCTAAAAACTTTTTTATCTGCATCATTAGAAAGAGCGATCTCTTGGGCACATAATATCGAAAAATTGTAAAAAATCGTCAATTATTTCATGTAGAAATGTCATTTTGTTTGAAGGGGGTGGACAGATAAAAACCTTGCTTTCGACACAATTTGCAAACTGCACATGTGCGAAGGGTCATTTAGTTCTTTCATTTTAAATAGATAAATTTGCAACATGATAACATCTGTGTCCTCATTGGCCATCAATGGTGGGATCCTTCTATCGATCCAGTAGATATCTCACTGCTGATGCAATTCTCTATCTATATAAGAGCCAGGTACATCCAAGGATGGAGTACTGTTGCCACATCTGAGCAGGAGGTGCTAGAAAAGACTTATCCTGCCTTGATAGAGTTCAAAATAGATTTCGTAGCCTTGTAGGGGATGTCCTTTTCTCTTCCCTGCAACCTCTTTCTCACAGAAGAAATGTTGCAAGTTTGTCTCTGCTTTATCGTTATTTTCATGGCAAGTGCTCGGCTGAGCTCCAATCTAATCCCCCCCCCAGCCAAACTTTCACAAGAACCACCCGTCTAACAGAAATCACTATCAATAATTTCCCCCCCACTCTTTATCTGTACCTAAACCTAAACGTAGATTCCATGAGCAAAGCTTCTTTATTAGAACTGCACGCCTATGGAATTGTCTTCTGTTTTCCTGCTTTTCAGCTGATTACAATATGGTTGTCTTCAAGTCTAACGTAAACAAGTTTTTGATGAGCAATTTCATATAAGTTAACAAATTTACCAAATTTCCATTACTAACGATTACTATATTGTCGAATTTCTACTGTACACTCTTTAACCCTTATCCTCTAGTGGCCTCAAGGCCTTGATAAGTGGTAATGACTATGTAAAAAAAAAAAAATATATATATATATGAAACAGTAAATTACAGTTTAGTGGTTTTGTTTTGCTGCCATTTCCTCTGATTCTTTCTTCAGGTATTCACGTGAAGGTTGCAAATATCCAAAATTAAATTGGTGCCATGGCACTGGCAAGTCAAATTGAATGCAACGGACCAAGTGGTCAGTTCACACCAGTGTCCACATCACTAGAACCATAAATATTTTTGTCTGAATTTTTTAAATGAGGATTGATTATTCATATTATTTGGATTTTTCGGACTCGCTTTCTCATCTTGAATGTTATTTTCGCGTTTCAGTTGATGTAACCTCTAACTTTCTTTAGAATTATCATGTTGAACTCGGAAAGCTTTGTCGAACTTGGGAATCTTCACAGAATTTTGAAGAGAACCGATTATTTAATCCACGGAAGTAGCATGTTCTCGTTTTGTCCGCCATGACTCAATAGAAGTCCTAAGTAATTCACAATTGTATTTTGACAGTTGCTCGTACTGAGAATCAAACTTTCAACCACCAGAAGAGTGTAACTTTATAACCGAATTTTACCAAGCACGATATCAACTACGTGCAGATTATGAATTGCGACAAAAAGATTCCTGAGGAAGGTCAGAGGTTTCAGCGACCAAAATATTGTGAAAATAACACTCAAGATGAGAACAGTAATCGAAAGAATCCATATAAGACGATAAATCATTGTTGGAAAAAAAAAAAAAAAAAAAAAAAAAAAAATATTACTTTTGCTCTGTGAATTTTTTGCCAGTAATTTTAAGTTAAACATTGCCAAAATTTCTTCATCGCGCAATTTCTTTGGTTTTAACAAATGTAAGTGTGATTAACAAATCAACTTTCCAAACGTCTCAATTAGATTTAAGATAGACATCAAAGGTCTTTCAACATGATATAGTCTTTCAACATGTTCGGTATGGTCAGCTGTTGGGATTTCTTGAATATCTGTGACCCAAAACACCGTCTGATGCTGATGCGTGCCGATGCAAGCAGAGTCATGGGTAGACGGTGGAAATTGTTCAGCCATTTGCTAAGTTCGGCATCCACCAGTGGTGGAATCAACATGGGAGCGATGATGGCTGATGCGGGGATGAGCAAGCCGTTTTGTGGACATTCGTGGCCGATTAGATCACAGGAAAGATCAGCTGGTTGTCGGAGATCTTTTAGAGAAACCAAATTCCCTGAATACATTAAAGTTTTTAGCAGCAGGATTTCCCGACTGAAAAGAAAAAGGTAAATCATTTTTATGGTTCATCAATTTTATTCATTAATTTTATTCATTAATTTTATTCATCAATTTTATTCATTAATTTTATGGTTCATCAATTTTATTCATCAATTTTATTCATCAATTTTATGGTTCATCAATTTTATGCTTCATCAATTTTATTCATCAATTTTATTCATCAATTTTATGGTTCATCAATTTTATGGTTCATCAATTTTATTCATCAATTTTATGGTTCATCAATTTTATTCATTAATTTTATGGTTCATCAATTTTATTCATCAATTTTATGGTTCATCAATTTTATTCATCAATTTTATTCATTAATTTTATGGTTCATCAATTTAATAGTTCATCAATTTTATTCATTAATTTTATGGTTCATCAATTTTATTCATTAATTTTATGGTTCATCAATTTTATTCATTAATTTTATGGTTCATCTATTTTATTCATTAATTTTATTCATTAATTTTATTCATCAATTTTATGGTTCATCAATTTTATTCATTAATTTTATGGTTCATCAATTTTATTCATCAATTTTATTCATTAATTTTATGGTTCATCAATTTTATGGTTCATCAATTTTATTCATCAATTTTATTCATCAATTTTATGGTTCATCAATTTTATTCATTAATTTTATGGTTCATCAATTTTATTCATCAATTTTATTCATCAATTTTATTCATTAATTTTATGGTTCATCAATTTTATGGTTCATCAATTTTATTCATTAATTTTATGGTTCATCAATTTTATTCATTAATTTTATGGTTCATCAATTTTATGGTTCATCAATTTTATGGTTCATCAATTTTATTCATTAATTTTATTCATTAATTTTATTCATCAATTTTATGGTTCATCAATTTTATGGTTCATCAATTTTATTCACTAATTTTATTCATCAATTTTATTCATTAATTTTATTCATTAATTTTATTCATCAATTTAATGGTTCATCAATTTTATGGTTCATCAATTTTATTCATCAATTTTATTCATTAATTTTATGGTTCATCAATTTTATTCATCAATTTTATTCATTAATTTTATGGTTCATCAATTTTATTCATTAATTTTATGGTTCATCAATTTTATTCATCAATTTTATTCATTAATTTTATGGTTCATCAATTTTATTCATTAATTTTATGGTTCATCAATTTTATGGTTCATCAATTTTATTCATCAATTTTATTCATTTATTTTATGGTTCATCAATTTTATTCATTAATTTTATGGTTCATCAATTTTATGGTTCATCAATTTTATTCATCAATTTTATTCATTAATTTCATGGTTCATCAATTTTATTCATTAATTTTATGGTTCATCAATTTTATGGTTCATCAATTTTATGGTTCATCAATTTTATTCATCAATTTTATTCATTAATTTTATGGTTCATCAATTTTATTCATTAATTTTATTGTTCATCAATTTTATTCATCAATTTTATTCATTAATTTTATGGTTCATCAATTTTATTCATCAATTTTATTCATTAATTTTATGGTTCATCAATTTTATTCATTAATTTTATGGTTCATCAATTTTATTCATTAATTTTATGGTTCATCAATTTTATGGTTCATCAATTTTATGGTTCATCAATTTTATGGTTCATCAATTTTATTCATTAATTTTATGGTTCATCAATTTTATTCATTAATTTTATGGTTCATCAATTTTATGGTTCATCAATTTTATGGTTCATCAATTTTATTCATTAATTTTATTCATTAATTTTATTCATCAATTTTATGGTTCATCAATTTTATTCATTAATTTTATTCATTAATTTTATTCATTAATTTTATTCATTAATTTTATTCATCAATTTTATGGTTCATCAATTTTATGGTTCATCAATTTTATTCATCAATTTTATTCATTAATTTTATGGTTCATCAATTTTATGGTTCATCAATTTTATTCATCAATTTTATGGTTCATCAATTTTATTCATTAATTTTAGTGTTCATCAATTTTATTCATTAATTTTATGGTTCATCAATTTTATTCATTAATTTTATTCATTAATTTTATTCATCAATTTTATGGTTCATCAATTTTATTCATTAATTTTATGGTTCATCAATTTTATTCATCAATTTTATTCATTAATTTTATGGTTGATCAATTTTATGGTTCATCAATTTTATTCATCAATTTTATTCATCAATTTTATTCATCAATTTTATGGTTAATCAATTTTATTCATTAATTTTATGGTTCATCAATTTTATTCATTAATTTTATGGTTCATCAATTTTATTCATCAATTTTATTCATCAATTTTATTCATTAATTTTATGGTTCATCAATTTTATTCATCAATTTTATGGTTCATCAATTTTATTCATCAATTTTATTCATTAATTTTATTCATCAATTTTATTCATCAATTTTATTCATCAATTTTATTCATCAATTTTATTCATCAATTTTATTCATTAATTTTATGGTTCATCAATTTTATTCATCAATTTTATGGTTCATCAATTTTATTCATCAATTTTATGGTTCATCAATTTAATTCATTAATTTTATTCATTAATTTTATTCATCAATTTTATTCATCAATTTTATTCATCAATTTTATTCATCAATTTTATTCATCAATTTTATGCTTCATCAATTTTATGCTTCATCAATTTTATGCTTCATTAATTTTATTCATTAATTTTATGGTTCATCAACTTTATGCTTCAATTTTATTCATTAATTTTATTCATTAATTTTATTCATCAATTTTATTCATTAATTTTATTCATCAATTTTATTCATCAATTTTATGGTTCATCAATTTTATTCATCAATTTTATGGTTCATCAATTTTATTCATCAATTTTATGGTTCATCAATTTTATTCATCAATTTTATTCATTAATTTTATGGTTCATCAATTTTATTCATCAATTTTATTCATCAATTTTATGGTTCATCAATTTTATTCATTAATTTTATGGTTCATCAATTTTATTCATCAATTTTATGGTTCATCAATTTTATTCATCAATTTTATTCATCAATTTTATTCATTAATTTTATGGTTCATCAATTTATTCATCAATTTTATGGTTCATCAATTTTATTCATCAATTTTATTCATTAATTTTATGGTTCATCAATTTTATGCTTCATTAATTTTATTCATTAATTTTATGGTTCATCAACTTTATGCTTCAATTTTATTCATTAATTTTATTCATTAATTTTATTCATCAATTTTATTCATTAATTTTATTCATCAATTTTATTCATCAATTTTATTCATCAATTTTATGGTTCATCAATTTTATGGTTCATCAATTTTATTCATCAATTTTATTCATTAATTTTATGGTTCATCAATTTTATTCATCAATTTTATTCATCAATTTTATTCATCAATTTTATTCATCAATTTTATGGTTCATCAATTTTATTCATTAATTTTATGGTTCATCAATTTTATTCATCAATTTTATTCATCAATTTTATTCATTAATTTTATGGTTCATCAATTTTATTCATCAATTTTATTCATCAATTTTATTCATCAATTTTATTCATTAATTTTATGGTTCATCAATTTTATTCATTAATTTTATGGTTCATCAATTTTATTCATCAATTTTATTCATCAATTTTATTCATTAATTTTATGGTTCATCAATTTTATTCATCAATTTTATGGTTCATCAATTTTATTCATCAATTTTATGGTTCATCAATTTTATTCATTAATTTTATTCATTAATTTTATTCATCAATTTTATTCATCAATTTTATTCATCAATTTTATTCATCAATTTTATTCATCAATTTTATGGTTCATCAATTTTATGCTTCATTAATTTTATTCATTAATTTTATGGTTCATCAACTTTATGCTTCAATTTTATTCATTAATTTTATTCATTAATTTTATTCATCAATTTTATTCATTAATTTTATTCATCAATTTTATGGTTCATCAATTTTATTCATCAATTTTATGGTTCATCAATTTTATTCATCAATTTTATGGTTCATCAATTTTATTCATCAATTTTATTCATTAATTTTATGGTTCATCAATTTTATTCATCAATTTTATGGTTCATCAATTTTATTCATCAATTTTATTCATCAATTTTATGGTTCATCAATTTTATTCATTAATTTTATGGTTCATCAATTTTATTCATTAATTTTATGGTTCATCAATTTTATTCATCAATTTTATTCATCAATTTTATGGTTCATCAATTTTATTCATTAATTTTATGGTTCATCAATTTTATTCATCAATTTTATTCATCAATTTTATGGTTCATCAATTTTATTCATTAATTTTATGGTTCATCAATTTTATTCATTAATTTTATTCATCAATTTTATGGTTCATCAATTTTATTCATTAATTTTATGGTTCATCAATTTTATTCATCAATTTTATTCATCAATTTTATGGTTCATCAATTTTATTCATTAATTTTATGGTTCATCAATTTTATTCATTAATTTTATGGTTCATCAATTTTATTCAATAATTTTATGGTTCATCAATTTTATTCATTAATTTTATGGTTCATCAATTTTATTCATTAATTTTATGGTTCATCAATTTTATTCATTAATTTTATGGTTCATCAATTTTATTCATCAATTTTATGGTTCATCAATTTTATTCATTAATTTTATGGTTCATCAATTTTATTCATCAATTTTATTCATCAATTTTATGGTTCATCAATTTTATTCATTAATTTTATGGTTCATCAATTTTATTCATTAATTTTATTCATCAATTTTATGGTTCATCAATTTTATTCATTAATTTTATGGTTCATCAATTTTATTCATTAATTTTATGGTTCATCAATTTTATTCATTAATTTTATGGTTCATCAATTTTATTCATTAATTTTATGGTTCATCAATTTTATTCATCAATTTTATTCATCAATTTTATGGTTCATCTATTTTATTCATTAATTTTATGGTTCATCAATTTTATTCATCAATTTTATTCATCAATTTTATGGTTCATCAATTTTATTCATTAATTTTATGGTTCATCAATTTTATTCATTAATTTTATTCATCAATTTTATGGTTCATCAATTTTATTCATTAATTTTATGGTTCATCAATTTTATTCATCAATTTTATTCATCAATTTTATGGTTCATCAATTTTATTCATTAATTTTATGGTTCATCAATTTTATTCATTAATTTTATGGTTCATCAATTTTATTCATTAATTTTATGGTTCATCAATTTTATTCATTAATTTTATGGTTCATCAATTTTATTCATTAATTTTATGGTTCATCAATTTTATTCATTAATTTTATGGTTCATCAATTTTATTCATCAATTTTATGGTTCATCAATTTTATTCATTAATTTTATGGTTCATCAATTTTATTCATCAATTTTATTCATCAATTTTATGGTTCATCAATTTTATTCATTAATTTTATGGTTCATCAATTTTATTCATCAATTTTATTCATCAATTTTATGGTTCATCAATTTTATTCATTAATTTTATGGTTCATCAATTTTATTCATTAATTTTATGGTTCATCAATTTTATTCATCAATTTTATGGTTCATCAATTTTATTCATTAATTTTATGGTTCATCAATTTTATTCATCAATTTTATGGTTCATCAATTTTATTCATCAATTTTATTCATTAATTTTATGGTTCATCAATTTTATGCTTCATTAATTTTATTCATTAATTTTATGGTTCATCAACTTTATGCTTCAATTTTATTCATTAATTTTATTCATCAATTTTATTCATCAATTTTATTCATCAATTTTATGGTTCATCAATTTTATGGTTCATCAATTTTATTCATCAATTTTATTCATTAATTTTATGGTTCATCAATTTTATTCATCAATTTTATTCATCAATTTTATTCATCAATTTTATTCATCAATTTTATGGTTCATCAATTTTATTCATTAATTTTATGGTTCATCAATTTTATTCATCAATTTTATTCATCAATTTTATTCATTAATTTTATGGTTCATCAATTTTATTCATCAATTTTATTCATCAATTTTATTCATCAATTTTATGGTTCATCAATTTTATTCATTAATTTTATTCATTAATTTTATTCATCAATTTTATTCATCAATTTTATTCATTAATTTTATGGTTCATCAATTTTATTCATTAATTTTATTCATCAATTTTATTCATCAATTTTATTCATCAATTTTATTCATTAATTTTATGGTTCATCAATTTTATTCATTAATTTTATGGTTCATCAATTTTATTCATCAATTTTATTCATCAATTTTATTCATTAATTTTATGGTTCATCAATTTTATTCATCAATTTTATTCATCAATTTTATTCATCAATTTTATGGTTCATCAATTTTATTCATTAATTTTATGGTTCATCAATTTTATTCATCAATTTTATTCATCAATTTTATTCATTAATTTTATGGTTCATCAATTTTATTCATCAATTTTATTCATCAATTTTATTCATCAATTTTATGGTTCATCAATTTTATTCATTAATTTTATTCATTAATTTTATGGTTCATCAATTTTATTCATCAATTTTATTCATTAATTTTATGGTTCATCAATTTTATTCATTAATTTTATTCATCAATTTTATTCATCAATTTTATTCATCAATTTTATTCATTAATTTTATGGTTCATCAATTTTATTCATTAATTTTATGGTTCATCAATTTTATTCATCAATTTTATTCATCAATTTTATTCATTAATTTTATGGTTCATCAATTTTATTCATCAATTTTATGGTTCATCAATTTTATTCATCAATTTTATGGTTCATCAATTTTATTCATTTATTTTATTCATTAATTTTATTCATCAATTTTATTCATCAATTTTATTCATCAATTTTATGGTTCATCAATTTTATTCATCAATTTTATGGTTCATCAATTTTATGCTTCATTAATTTTATTCATTAATTTTATGGTTCATCAACTTTATGCTTCAATTTTATTCATTAATTTTATTCATTAATTTTATTCATCAATTTTAATCATTAATTTTATTCATCAATTTTATTCATCAATTTTATTCATCAATTTTATGGTTCATCAATTTTATGGTTCATCAATTTTATTCATCAATTTTATTCATTAATTTTATGGTTCATCAATTTTATTCATCAATTTTATTCATCAATTTTATTCATCAATTTTATTCATCAATTTTATGGTTCATCAATTTTATTCATTAATGTTATGGTTCATCAATTTTATTCATCAATTTTATTCATCAATTTTATTCATTAATTTTATGGTTCATCAATTTTATTCATCAATTTTATTCATCAATTTTATTCATTAATTTTATGGTTCATCAATTTTATTCATTAATTTTATGGTTCATCAATTTTATTCATCAATTTTATGGTTCATCAATTTTATTCATCAATTTTATGGTTCATCAATTTTATTCATCAATTTTATTCATTAATTTTATTCATCAATTTTATTCATCAATTTTATTCATCAATTTTATTCATTAATTTTATGGTTCATCAATTTTATTCATCAATTTTATGGTTCATCAATTTTATTCATCAATTTTATTCATTAATTTTATTCATCAATTTTATTCATCAATTTTATTCATCAATTTTATGGTTCATCAATTTTATTCATCAATTTTATGGTTCATCAATTTTATTCATAAATTTTATTCATCAATTTTATTCATCAATTTTATTCATCAATTTTATTCATCAATTTTATTCATCAATTTTATGGTTCATCAATTTTATTCATCAATTTTATTCATTAATTTTATGGTTCATCAATTTTATTCATCAATTTTATTCATTAATTTTATGGTTCATCAATTTTATTCATCAATTTTATTCATTAATTTTATGGTTCATCAATTTTATTCATCAATTTTATGGTTCATCAATTTTATTCATCAATTTTATTCATTAATTTTATTCATCAATTTTATTCATCAATTTTATTCATCAATTTTATGGTTCATCAATTTTATTCATTAATTTTATGGTTCATCAATTTTATTCATCAATTTTATGGTTCATCAATTTTATTAATCAATTTGGTTCATTAATTTTATTCATCAATTTTATTCATCAATTTTATTCATCAATTTTATTCATCAATTTTATGGTTCATCAATTTTATTCATCAATTTTATGGTTCATCAATTTTATTCATTAATTTTATTCATCAATTTTATTCATCAATTTTATTCATCAATTTTATTCATCAATTTTATTCATCAATTTTATGGTTCATCAATTTTATGCTTCATTAATTTTATTCATTAATTTTATGGTTCATCAACTTTATGCTTCAATTTTATTCATTAATTTTATTCATTAATTTTATTCATCAATTTTATTCATCAATTTTATTCATTAATTTTATTCATCAATTTTATTCATCAATTTTATTCATCAATTTTATTCATCAATTTTATGGTTTATCAATTTTATGCTTCATTAATTTTATTCATCAATTTTATGGTTCATCAACTTTATGCTTCAATTTTATTCATTAGAAATGGAATCCACATCCTATAAGTTTGTATACGTGAGAAAATTTGAAATTATTACTTTCGAAATTACAATATTCATGCACGTATGTACATTATGTTTCCCAAACTCGTCTCTACACAGAGCATGGGTCAGATATATAATCAAAATCCAATGTTTATGAAAGCAACTTTCCACTGTTTGACAAACTGGCTGATGTGAAAGTTCTGCTCACCTTTGCACCCCCTGCATATGCATCTAATCTCAGTCATGTTTTAGATGAACAAAAAGCTCTTCGTCAAAATATGGGATAAAACCTGAGCTCGCAGGCAACTGCAGCTGTCAGTAAAAACTCTGATGATCTGGATGATTGCACCGCATTCATGGATTATTTTAACACCAACATCAGCGCAGAATGATTAAGAAAAAATGTAAGTGCAGTAAAACTTATTCGTCTTGTTTCTTTAACTTTATTAAAATATATTTCTATGTATACGGGCAATAATAACACTTTCAATTGTCATTAGCTGTGATAGCGTGGGTGTTACACTTCACTTTAAAATAAACGCCAAACAAATATCTGTATTAGTTCCTAAAATACATGGGTTACAAAGTCGCGAAATTCGAACCCATTTTCTGATGCTTTTTAAAAGTGGCACTTAGTACCATATAACTCTAAGGGCCTCATATATAGTCTTGAAAGATTGTCAACTTACAAAACTATGTATAAAATGACATATATATATATATATATATATATATATATATATATATATATATATATAAAAAAAAGTGAACGTGTTTGTTTGTGTGTGTGTGTACATTTCCCTATGCAATAACTCTGTCAATTTTCAGTCTACAGACTCCAAATATGATATACAGTGTACTGAGATTTGGGAAAATCTTTGATCCGTTTTCGGACAGAAATTTGGCTGTTAAGGGGTAAAAGTTCAATGATTTGACCTTTGAGAACTCTACCAAACTCCTCCAACAATTTTGGGTCTAAACACTTTAAATTTTAGGTATAGGTTCCTTGGACATGGATCTAACTTAATAATTTAATTTGAACCCCAAACAAATATTAAGGGGTCATAATAGGGGTCAAAGTTTTAAAAAATTGACCGCTTCTTTTTTTTTTTGCTCAACATACACCTCCAAACATCTGGGCAACGCCGGGTTGAAATGCTAGTATATCTATAAAAGTGAAATTGTTTCTGTATGTGTGTGTGCATATACATGTGTGTGTGTGCGTACATTTTCCTGCCAAATTACTCTGTCAATTTTCAGTGTACAGACTCGAGATTTGACATAAGAGGTACTGAGATTTGGGAAAATCTTTTTAATCGGTTTACAGCCAGAAATTTGGCTGTCAAGGGGTCAAAGTTCAACGATTTGACCTTTGAAAACTGTACCAAATTCCTCAGCCAATTTTGAGTCTAAACACTTGAAATTTTAGATGTAGGTTACTTGATAGTAAAAGACATAGATCAAGCTTTTTAATTTGCTTTGAGCCCAAAACAATAAATATTAAGGGGTCAAAATTAGGGTCAAACTTTAAAAATAAAACTTTGACCTCTGCGGTGTCTATCAAATTACTCAGACAATTTTTGTCTAAACATTTGAAATTTTATATAAAGTGTATTCAAATGTAGGGCAAGCTTTTTAATTGCTTTTTGGCTACCAAGGGGTTAAAGTTCAAAAGATTTGACCTTTGCAGTCTCTAGCAAACTATTCAGCCAATATTAGGTCTAACATTTGAAATTTTACATATAGGGTATTCAGACATGCAGCAAGTTTTTTAATCAGTTTTGGGCGAAAATTTGGCTGCCAAGAGGTCATAGTTGAAAGAGTTGATCTTTGCAGACTCTACCAAACTCCTTTGCCAATTTTGGGTCTAAACACTTGAAATTTTAGATGTAGGTTACCTGGACATGACTCAAATTTATTAATATGTATATACATATGCACATACAGTTATGAACAGTACATAGGGCCCAAGCAAAGCCGGGATGAACTGCTAGTATATTATATATATATATATATATATATATATATATGTGTGTGTGTGTGTGTGTGTGTGTATGTACTACAAATGATATTTTGCTGTGAATGGCAATGGATTTACCTGAACATATTGACAATGCCCCAATCAGGAAGGTCTGTATCACCCCATTCCAATTCAATTCCAAAGTTCTTTGAGAATGGCCAATGGCAATTGTCTCGAATTAGCACCAGAATATTCTTCACGTGATACTGCTCGAATAATCGACGGACAGTAAATAAAGCAAACCTGTAAAACCAAGAGAAAAGAGAATTATATGTGAGAGTCCCTATTCAATCTTCCCACTCGCCAATAAGAGGAGAGTTATATACAAGTCAATTTTTAATGTGGGTAGTATAGCAATAAAAAGGGGGAATAACTCTAAATAAAGTTAGAGTTATCATCCTTTATCGATCCTTGAAAAGACTAGAGAGTTCTCGAAGGAAAGTCAAGCAAAATGGCAACATCTCCGGACATTCAATATCGTCTGTAAATAATTTCATGTTTCTGCTATGAATAATAAAATGTGCTAAAATACAATGATATTTGCTATTATATAAATAAAATGTGCTAAAATACAATGATACTTGCTATTATATAAATAAAATGTGCTAAAATACAAGTACTTGCTATTATAATATCCAATGATCCTGACATCCCATTTCTTAAAACACAACAGTGGGGAAGATCAAAAAAGTGTGATACTACTGACGTTCCCCACCCCTCAAGCTTATAAGCATAGCAAAGGTATTGGAAGTGAGCCTAGTAGAAGAATAATGGAGAAAAAGTTGTTCACTAAGCAACACAAAAGAAATCTGAAATAGGATTGTTAATCAAGATGTGACAGTGATTTTTTTTATTTTTTTTTTATTCAATTTTCACCCCAAACAAGGCACAGTGCCACTTTGAAGCAGGGGGCTACTATTAGGGACTTAATTAGCGGGGTCATTAACAAGGGAGAAGAGTAGAAAGATGTTTGTTAATATTACACTTGAACTTCTGCATATCATTGCAGTTGGGAAAGCAGAATCCCGGAAGGGAGTTCCAAAGACCCGCAGTTCTGGGGAAGAAACTATTGGAGTAAAAGGCTTTCTTGCACCTAGGGATCTCCACTGTAAAGGGATGAGACTTAGTAGCTTGTCGGGTTTGTCGGGGGTAGTTACGTCGGGGAGGTACAAGTGTTTGCAGTTCGTCAGAGCAGTCACCATTAAAGTATTTGTAGAACAGGCAAAGGGATGCAACATCTCGTCGATGGGACAGAGGCTGAAGCCTAGATGACAGTTCAGGACCTATCAGGTTGGCGACTCTCTTTTGAACCCTGTCCAGGAGCGAGAGACAAGCAGCAGATGCACCAGCCCAGATGTGACAATAGTACTCCATACATGGGCGAATGGTTGCCTTATAGAGGTATAGGATACTGGAGACAAAGCATCGGTCAATATATTTAGAATTAGTTTGCGAATAGTTTTATGTGTTTTGTGACAATTTACGAGTGTTAGGAACAGTTTACAGAGTCTTAGTTTGTGACCTCTGAGCTGCAAACTATCCCCAACTAGCAACTGTTCTCAACGATCACCATAGAGAGTTGAGTGAGAGTAGTTGGTCTGAGCAGAACATCGCTGGCAACTAATGATGGATAACATTTGGGGTTCTTTTTTCTACACTATGTTATGGTATCTCACATATACTCAGAGCTTAAATGATTTACTTCAAGCACAATCGTAAAAGTGATCATCAAGTCATAAAAGGGGCACTCTGGATTTTTTTTTTTTTTTTTTACTTTTTTTTCATCCCAAACAAGGCATAATGCCACTTGGAATGTAAAGGGCTACTATTTGTCTAACAGGGAACTGTGGGGAGTTGCGCAATAAGACGTCTGTTCACATTACATTTAAACTTTGGCAGGTTAATACAGTCAGGGAAGCAGAGAAGGAATTCCAAAGTCTATCAGTCTGAGGGAAGAAACTATTAGAGTAGGAGAATTTCCAGCATCTAGAGACCTCAAGAATGAAGGCGTAGAATTTTGCTGGTTGTTAGATTAGTCGGGAGTATGTATGACGAGGGAGCACACATGCAAGGAGTTCATCAGAACATATTCCATTAAAGTACTTGTAAAACAGGCACAGGGATGTGACATTGTGTCAATGGGACAGGGGAGAGAGCTTGAGATTGAGGCAAAAATTAAAACTGTTCCAATCTCATAACAGCCAATTTAGCCCATTTTATCGGCTAAATTGCTTGTATTGCTCTTACAGTCGTTTTCCCTTGTACAATTAGGTTACTTTTCCTGCTCTACCTCTCATCAGACCACAACAAATTTGTATAGTAGTCAACTGCAGGAGTGTCCTTGAATATTCAGGTGTTGAACCCTGCATTTGTGTAACTAGAAATGTATGTGGTCATACCGTGATATCAGGTCTGGTTTGATACAAGTCAATTTGGGTTTTATTAGCTTTCATCAACCATCATAGGTTAGGGATCCCATAGCACTAAGCCACCTAGGTCCACTATCTTCATTTCCTTTGGTGTTTTATAATACTATCGATATCCCTCCCCCCAAAAAATATTAGGAATTAAAAAAAAAAAGGTAAAAAATGTAAAAAGAAAAAGAGGAAATATATTTATCAGTAAAACAAAAGTATAGGAAATTGTTTGCAAAGGAACACAAAAGAAAGCTAAAATGAAATTGTTAATCAAAGTGTGGCACTAACAGGAACAAAAGATTGGTTAATATATTTTAGAGTTAGATTTCAGGATGGCAATGAGTTTTGGGGTAGTTTACAATAGTTTTTGGACAGTCTTGGGTTTGCAATGGTTAAGGACAGTCTCCAGTTTTGACACAGTGAAACGCTAGTTGTGGCTCAAAGCTGATTGAAATGAGCCGAGAGCAATTGATGAACACACCCTTGACAAAAGATGTAGCTGTGAGCCTGAGCATGTTGAGAGTGATTGGTGTCACACACACACACACACATCCAGAGTGCAACTGATATTTGCAGAATGTGTTGGAGGTTTCACTGAATTGACCTGGCATTGGTTCAACTTGATTACACCTATGTAAACCTTTTGCTGAAAATGAGCTTCCAAATATCTGCATTTAACTTATCTTTTTGACAACTGAACATGTTTGTTGTTTCTTTCTGTGCAGGTGTCAGGTTCATAATTTTTATTCAAATGACCTTTTGATACATTCGATAATTATTTTATGTTGTTTCTTGCATTTATCGCCAGGGGCATCTATTTTTGTCAAAATGATTTCTTGGTGCACACAGTCATGATGTAATATGACCGTTACAAGGAAAAAAAATAAACAAAAAATCCGGGTCAGCATTTTTTTTTCTTTTTTAACAAAAATGTTAGTATGCGTTACTTTCCTATCTCGACATCACTTAAAAGTCTCTGTCATCCCTCTCTCCCAGTGTACACTTTTCTTCCTCTTCCAACCACATGCCAGTCACAGCCAGCCCATTCTCATCCTCAACTTTACATGTTCATTTTCTTCAACATCGACTTTCTTTCTCCTGACCACATGGTGCATTTTTTCTCCTTTTTCTTCTCACATACACTTCCTAATTTGCATATGTGCGTGTTTCGGCTATTGCTGCTAATCTCTTTGCAAGCCAGCCATCCTTTGCTGTTGCTAATATTTTCTAACATGTTTATATGCACTATGTTACAATGATATTTAACAACATTTTTATTCCCCAATTATCAGCTAACTTTATATTCCTGAGAATCGATAGACAGTTGTTCCTTAGTCAATATTTTTTTTGAGGCACCATATATATGCAGGACCAATTTCATATTGTGCCACATAACATTATGGCCTTTTCGGAGGAGATATGTAACAATTTGTGTATATCATGTAGTTCTTCCTCCATAAATAAATTTGCCACTGTCTTTTGGAATGATGATAATAATAATAATAGTAATAATAATAATAACTATAATAATAATAACAATTAAATACATAGAACTGGCCAAAGAGATTAAAGGGATCTGGAAGATGAAAAAAGTCAAGATAACACCATTAATAGTATGAATGCTAGGAGCAATACCAGAAAACTTTGAAAACAGGGGAGAAATTGGAATCAGAGGGATGGCTGAGAAGATACAATGGATAACAATAATGAAAACTGCATAAATATTAAGAAAAACCCTTGAATGTGAGTATATCCTATCCACCACCAAGTACAATAGCAATCTGTAACTCTAGGAGATAAGCCATGGTCAGGTCATTGTAGTTAGTTGCTGGCTTCATTAATTTGCACAACAATTTTACCTAGATAGATATTGTCCAGTCTGAGTCAGTTACATTTAGTAAATAATTCTGGTTTCGGTTTCATCTCAATCAAGTGATCAATTCAATGACAGTAAATTTACATTGCCCCTCCAATAAAACTCCTTTTGGTAATATCACGTTAAGTTATCGAATGGATATAAACTACTAAGCAAAGCCTTTTGATAGCTTTCCTTATGTTGTTTGCATGTCACACATTGTTGGGTTAGTCCATTTTATGAGCCATGTTGCCAGTTTTGAGTCTTACAGTCATCCCCCATACAGGTTGTCCCAAAATGAACCATTCTGAAATATAAATTAATATCAAAATTGATTGTGGGATACCCATTTTTGCTAATGTCTGGACGCATACCTGATGCATTATCTTGACATGAAAAGAAAAACAGGGACGATAACTCTTGATTTCGGTATCAAGAATTACTTCCCTTTACATTTTTTTTTTTTTTTTTTTTTTTTACACAGTGATCACCACTTATCAAGGCCCGGAAGCCACTCAGGGATAAGGGTTATTGCAAGTACATTAAGTTAGTGAGGAGATTTGCTGAAGTGTTTACTTAAGGGGGCGGTTCATTAGGAATTTGTTAACATTGGACTTGAAGACATTCAAGTTGTAGTCCGGAAGGAAGCAGGCAGACGGAACAGAGTTCCACAGGCGTGCAGTTCTAAGAAAGAAGCTTTGTTCATGGAATCCGCGTTTTGATTTAGGCACAGATATAGAGTGGGGGAAATTTTTCACAGTGGATTCAGCTAGACGGGTGTTTTTCGTGAAAGATTGGCGAGGGGGGACCAGAGATTGGAGTTCAGACGAGTATCTGCCATGGAAATAACGATAAAACAAGGACAGGCTCGCAAAGTCTCTTCTGTGGGAGAGAGGTTGCAGGGTAGAGAAAAGGGCATCCCCCACTAAGCCACGAAATCTATTTTGTACTCTGTCAAGGCAGGATAGGCTGTTTTTAGCAGCTCCTGCCCAGATATGGCAACAGTATTCCATCCTTGGACGTACTTGGCTTTTATATAGATAGAGAATTGCATCAGTAGTGAGATATCTTCTGGAGCGGTAGAAGGATCCCACCATCTTTCCAGCAACCTTGGCAACAAATTTGATGTACGTGTTCCATTTCAGATCAGGAGTAAAGGTCAAACCCAGAAGCTTGTCAAAACACAGAGCCTCACCCAGACGAGAGCCATCCATCACAATTGATGCCAGCTGGGGATCAGAGCGTTGATGATGATACAATTATCTCTGTGTTGAATGTAAATTAAGTGATAAATCTTTATTTCTATTATTATTTAAAAGTTTCTTTCACATGCAAGCACAAACAGTCGATTTATTGTTTCATTTTAAAAAGCTAAATTTTCAATATCGTAACATCTGTCATCATGGATCAATAACATGTTAGCTTACAAAGTTAACTTTTGCAAGTTCGTGTCCACCACGTGGTATTTTTTGTTCTTTTTTCTTTCTTCTATCTTTTAAGATTCTCAACTTTCTTATGCGCGTCCATTATGTTGCATTTTTTTTTAATAACTCAATAAGATGCCACCCAAGTCCCGTTTTCTTTGTTTTTTTTTTTATTTAATCGTATTTTATGCTTTTATGACCGGGCAATGCTAGGTGGTCCCTTCCCTAGTTCTATCTAAAAAAGAGAAATAAAAAACAGACAAACCTTTCAGGTCCCAGAGCATCTTTGTGACACAAATCAACACCAATGGTCAGGAAATACTCGAGGACTTTTGAACTCTCAGACTTTAAAGCTACTTGAATCGCTGTGTAATTGTGGTCATCTCGAAGACGTAAAGATGCACCCGCTAAAGCAAAAAATTATACAAATTATTATAACAAAAACTATGGTATTCAAACTAATTAAAACAATAATTACTAAAAAACCAAGACATTAAAACTATCAATCAACGATATTCATAGTATTACAAAAACTGTGATAATACTGACAAATCAACATTAGTGTAAGAGAGAACTTATATAATTCTGTCTCTTAGAATAGAAGCTTGATGCATCACTAAATCATTCACAACAGAAATCAATTATACAGGGTGACCCAAAAAAAAAACAAAAGCTAACTGGAGGCCATCTAGAACATATGCTGTAGAACGAAGAAAAAAAGGCCAAGGACCCTAGTGTTTTGATGTGATGTTTTGAATATAATAAACTAGTTATGACCAAAGTTTCATTTCATTCGGACAAAACACGAAGAAATGGGGCCTAATTAGAGTTGGGACCCGTTTTTTGGGGGTCACCCTGTACATTATTTAATTATTGGAATTCCTTTGAGATGAACAATTTGCATATTTTATTTATTTATTTACGGATTATTATCCCCATCTTTATATTTGTTTCACAACGTTTCAGCCTTCGTCAGATACAGTTAAAAGATTCAGCATTCCTATCCCGTCGCGGTTAACAACCTGACAAAGGCCACAGGAATAGTTGGCTGAAACGTCTTTAAACAACAAATATAAAGATGAGGATAATAGTCCACAAATAAAAAAATATATATACAAGTTACTCATCTCAAAAGAATTCCAATAATTAAAATCGGATCCGACAATGGAAGATCACAAAACAAAAAACTTGGATTTAAAAGACCAAAAAATCCAACCTTGATCGCCTTTGGGACCTGTGGCGCAGTGGATAGAAATGTTGAATCTCTACGGTTCCAAGTGAGTATTGTCTGAAGATAGCGGTTTCAATCCTACCCAAAGCCGGCCAGAGGATTAGTTGGCCAAAACATGGTGAGACGACAACAACTACGGAAGGCAGTAACTACTGAAGATGCAGTTAAAAGATTCAGCATTCCTATCCCGTCATGGTTAACAATCTGACGAAGGCCAGAGGAGGAGTTGGCCAAAACGTTGTGAAGCAACAACAACTATGAAGATGAGGATAACAGTCCACAAATAAATAAATAAAACAAGAAATCAATTTTTTTTTTTATTACTCTTCTCTACCCAGCTCGAGATACTGTCCCATCACCAAAATGATGCAGCGTTGTGCTTGTTCTACAAGCACTTTAATAGACATGTCTTCCAACGAATTTGCTGACCTTGTTTTCTGCCTACTACCCTTGATAAACATGACAATCAGAAAAATCCTGTCCCTTCATTGTTGAGCTTCCAAAATGCCAAAAGCCTTTCTATTCTAATAGGTTTTTTTTCTTCCTCCATCCTTCCAGTGGAAGTCTAATTAGTGTTCTTTCCATTCTCCGTGACTAGCCACTTACCACTGATTCCTTGTTGGCAGTAACCATTGGTCTTCACTGGAATTTGTGTTGCAATAAGCCTCCCCAAGGTCCCAGTCCTCTTTGCACTCATCCAGCAGAGGTCTGACTAGAGCTTTATCTCCTCAGTCTTTCCACCCTCCTCATTTGGTGTAGTGCCAGTTTATGGTGACATACATGCAAAAAAAAAAAGGGGGGGGGCAAAATGCAAGGCAGCATTACACAATTATACCATTTCAGTTTTCATGATTCCATGCAATGTTCCTTTGTGCTTTACAGCTGTAACTGTTTCTGTGTCCAGTTTGTGTCTGTAGTTCAAGTGTGGTGTTAATCTCCACATTCAAGGGTTATCCTTAATATTTATGCAGTTCTCATTATTGCTATCCGTTAAATCTTCTCAGCCATCCCTCTGGATCCCTTTAATCTCTTTGGCCAGTTCTATGTATTTAATTGTTGTTGTTGTTGTTGTTATTATTGTTATTATTATTATTATTATTATTATTATTATCATTATTATTCAGAAGGATTGATACTTTGTATTATATAGACAACTATTCTCATTTTGCTATTTCAACTGCCCACCTTAACATCTTACATGCATCTTCTCGGACTCTGTAATCTTTACATCAAACTCGGAACTTATACTGAACCTTTTATTTAATCCAAGAGGGTAAATTGTTCTTATTCCGCCAGACATTTTTATTATCATTATTTATCTTTAGTTAGGGAAGGGAGGTGAAACGAAAAGAAATCAATAGAAATGGGAAAAAGCAGGAGCAGATATCAAAAACAGTTATGTGAGAGACAATGAAATAGCAAGATATAAGATTTGAAATAATTGCATATTTATTCCTAATAAATAAACTTTAAATTAAACAATAAAATATTCAATATTTGGATTTAGTGAAGTTATAAAACCTCTCATCGGACATAGAATGGGAAAGTTCAGCAAATAAGGGAGATAACTCTTTAAAAATTTATTTAGAGTTATTTCCCTTGTATCAGTAATACTCTTTTTCGTTGTGTTTAGTTAAGAAAAAATAACATGGCATTTGCAGTAATGCAGTACTAATCAACGTATTAGAAAAATTCTGATACACCTAGCGCCACTAGGTGTATCAGAATTTTTGTAGGAATTTTTGACACCCCTAACACGAAACTGCGAATAAAATATCAAAAAAACTCGTAATTTCTCTGTTAAAAGTGGGTTATTTATTTTCTTTATGGATTATACTCTCAAAATAAACTATTAAAGTTGTTTAAAAAGTAATAGAAATATTATTTTTTTTATTTTTTAAAAAACAGTTATGGAATTAATTGATTTTACGAGTTCAGTATTTTTCAATTTTTAAACTTTAACAATCTATCAAAATTTTTCTATTGATTCAATTTTTACGATATTTTCAGGGTCAATGTGAAATTTTATGCTCTTTCCAATAAACCGAATATAATATTTTAGGCAAACGTTTTTTTTTTAATTCACGCCCCCCCCATTTTCAAATTTCTATTAAAAAGTAAATAATTAATTTACTCACCAAAATTTTATATATCACAAATTGAAGATAAACCATCAATAAATAATATATTCAAATTTAAAACAAAAAAGTAGTGTTTTTTTAGAAATTTACCTGTAAAGTCTAAAGTTTAAAACCTTGGTTTTTGTTTTTTGTTTTTGTTTTTTTTTTGTTTTGTTTTTTTTAAATGAAACCTTGGTCCTTGCTCCTTTAATTGAAAAAAAAAATTAGGGCTTGAATTACATTTTTCGAGGAGTTATGAGTTTGGTAAAGACAGGGATGGAATTATTCAATATTTTTCACGAAATTTCTGGCACACCTATTGTAGCACTACGAAAACGGGAGTGGTACCATTAAAACGAGCGACCGTTTATGCTGTAGAATTTATTTTCTACATAGTCACCATCATTCTCAACACACTTTTGCCAAGAATACACTGATGAATCTGCTTCTGATGCACGTCCATGACAAAAATTGCTTTCTTAGAGTCTCACACCATCCATATCTTCCATAGACAGATGAAACTTTCAGGTCATGAATGCATAAGTTCAGTCATCATAACAATGCAATTTGCAATTCCCATCTGATCCATTCGAGCGGAACAAAAAACAGGAGGCATTACTTATTGAACGGTCCTCATATATCATTTTCAACAATAAAAAAACGGTTGTCATGTGACAGCCATCCTATTTGCAATTTTTTACTCAAGTTTTTTTTTAATATTTACTTTATGATTTTTAAATTTTTTTAGAGGAGAATTCGTTATTCATATTTGGATTCTTTGGTCCTCATCTTGTGTGTTATTTTCATAACGTTACGTTCGATGTAACCTCCGACATTCTTCAGGTTTATCTTGTCCAACACATTCAAGTTGAACTCAGGAATTTGTATAGAAGCCCTTATTTAATCAATGAGAGTAAATTTCTCTCATTCAATCAGCCAAGGAATTCACAATCATATTTTTAATGTCATCTGCACTGAGCATTTTTAGATGAGGATTCGTTATTTATATTTTTTTTTAGATGAGGATTCGTTATTTATATTTTTTTTTAGATGAGGATTCGTTATTTATATTTTTTTTGATGAGGATTCGTTATTTATATTTTTTTTAGATGAGGATTCGTTATTTATATTTTTTTTAGATGAGGATTCGTTATTTATATTTTTTTTTAGATGAGGATTCGTTATTTATATTTTTTTTAGATGAGGATTCGTTATTTATATTTTTTTTTAGATGAGGATTCGTTATTTATATTTTTTTTTAGATGAGGATTCGTTATTTATATTTTTTTTTAGATGAGGATTCGTTATTTATATTTTTTTTAGATGAGGATTCGTTATTTATATTTTTTTTAGATGAGGATTCGTTATTTATATTTTTTTTAGATGAGGATTCGTTATTTATATTTTTTTTTAGATGAGGATTCGTTATTTATATTTTTTTTAGACGAGGATTCGTTATTTATATTTTTTTTTAGATGAGGATTCGTTATTTATATTTTTTTAGATGAGGATTCGTTATTTATATTTTTTTTAGATGAGGATTCGTTATTTATATTTTTTTTTAGATGAGGATTCGTCATTTATATTTTTTTTTAGATGAGGATTCGTTATTTATATTTTTTTTTTGATGAGGATTCGTTATTTATATTTTTTTTTTTATGAGGATTCGTTATTTATATTTTTTTTTAGATGAGGATTCGTTATTTATATTTTTTTTTAGATGAGGATTCGTCATTTATATTTTTTTTTAGATGAGGATTCGTTATTTATATTTTTTTTTAGATGAGGATTCGTTATTTATATTTTTTTTTTAGATGAGGATTCGTTATTTATATTTTTTTTAGATGAGGATTCGTTATTTATATTTTTTTTTAGATGAGGATTCGTTATTTATATTTTTTTTTAGATGAGGATTCGTTATTTATATTTTTTTTTAGATGAGGATTCGTTATTTATATTTTTTTTAGATGAGGATTCGTTATTTATATTTTTTTTTAGATGAGGATTCGTTATTTATATTTTTTTTAGATGAGGATTCGTCATTTATATTTTTTTTTAGATGAGGATTCGTTATTTATATTTTTTTTTAGATGAGGATTCGTCATTTATATTTTTTTTTAGATGAGGATTCGTTATTTATATTTTTTTTTTGATGAGGATTCGTTATTTATATTTTTTTTTTGATGAGGATTCGTTATTTATATTTTTTTTTAGATGAGGATTCGTTATTTATATTTTTTTTTAGATGAGGATTCGTCATTTATATTTTTTTTTAGATGAGGATTCGTTATTTATATTTTTTTTTAGATGAGGATTCGTTATTTATATTTTTTTTTTAGATGAGGATTCGTTATTTATATTTTTTTTAGATGAGGATTCGTTATTTATATTTTTTTTGATGAGGATTCGTTATTTATATTTTTTTTAGATGAGGATTCGTCATTTATATTTTTTTTTAGATGAGGATTCGTTATTTATATTTTTTTTAGATGAGGATTCGTTATTTATAATTTTTTTTAGATGAGGATTCGTTATTTATATTTTTTTAGATGAGGATTCGTTATTTATATTTTTTTAGATGAGGATTCGTTATTTATATTTTTTTTTAGATGAGGATTCGTTATTTATATTTTTTTAGATGAGGATTCGTTATTTATATTTTTTTTAGATGAGGATTCGTTATTTATATTTTTTTTTAGATGAGGATTCGTTATTTATATTTTTTTTTAGATGAGGATTCGTTATTTATATTTTTTTTAGATGAGGATTCGTTATTTATATTTTTTTTAGATGAGGATTCGTTATTTATATTTTTTTTAGATGAGGATTCGTTATTTATATTTTTTTTAGATGAGGATTCGTTATTTATATTTTTTTTTTGATGAGGATTCGTTATTTATATTTTTTTTTAGATGAGGATTCGTTATTTATATTTTTTTTTAGATGAGGATTCGTTATTTATATTTTTTTTGATGAGGATTCGTTATTTATATTTTTTTTAGATGAGGATTCGTTATTTATATTTTTTTTTAGATGAGGATTCGTTATTTATATTTTTTTTTAGATGAGGATTCGTTATTTATATTTTTTTTAGATGAGGATTCGTCATTTATATTTTTTTTTAGATGAGGATTCGTTATTTATATTTTTTTTTAGATGAGGATTCGTTATTTATATTTTTTTTTTGATGAGGATTCGTTATTTATATTTTTTTTTAGATGAGGATTCGTTATTTATATTTTTTTTTAGATGAGGATTCGTCATTTATATTTTTTTTTAGATGAGGATTCGTTATTTATATTTTTTTTTAGATGAGGATTCGTTATTTATATTTTTTTTTTAGATGAGGATTCGTTATTTATATTTTTTTTTTAGATGAGGATTCGTTATTTATATTTTTTTTTTAGATGAGGATTCGTTATTTATATTTTTTTTTTAGATGAGGATTCGTTATTTATATTTTTTTTTAGATGAGGATTCGTTATTTATATTTTTTTTTAGATGAGGATTCGTTATTTATATTTTTTTTTTAGATGAGGATTCGTTATTTATATTTTTTTTTTAGATGAGGATTCGTTATTTATATTTTTTTTAGATGAGGATTCGTTATTTATATTTTTTTTTTAGATGAGGATTCGTTATTTATATTTTTTTTAGATGAGGATTCGTTATTTATATTTTTTTTAGATGAGGATTCGTTATTTATATTTTTTTTAGATGAGGATTCGTTATTTATATTTTTTTTTTAGATGAGGATTCGTTATTTATATTTTTTTTGATGAGGATTCGTTATTTATATTTTTTTTAGATGAGGATTCGTCATTTATATTTTTTTTTAGATGAGGATTCGTTATTTATATTTTTTTTAGATGAGGATTCGTTATTTATATTTTTTTTTAGATGAGGATTCGTTATTTATATTTTTTTTTAGATGAGGATTCGTTATTTATATTTTTTTTGATGAGGATTCGTTATTTATATTTTTTTTAGATGAGGATTCGTTATTTATATTTTTTTTTTTAGATGAGGATTCGTTATTTATATTTTTTTTAGATGAGGATTCGTTATTTATATTTTTTTTAGATGAGGATTCGTTATTTATATTTTTTTTAGATGAGGATTCGTTATTTATATTTTTTTTAGATGAGGATTCGTTATTTATATTTTTTTTTTGATGAGGATTCGTTATTTATATTTTTTTTTAGATGAGGATTCGTTATTTATATTTTTTTTTAGATGAGGATTCGTTATTTATATTTTTTTAGATGAGGATTCGTTATTTATATTTTTTTTAGATGAGGATTCGTCATTTATATTATTTGGATTCTTTGAACTACTGTTTTCATTTTTAGTGTTATTTTCACAATGTTACATTCGATGTAACCTCCAATATTCTTCAGGTTTATCTTGTTGAACTCGGGAATCTGCATTGAATTTCGGATGGAACTCTTTACCACGGGGGTAGCTTTCTCTCGTTCTGTCAACCAAGTAGTTCACAATTGTATTTTTAGTGTTGTCCAGCATTGAACTTTCACCCCCCCCCCCAGAAGAGTGTAATTGTCAACTTAATTTTGTGATGTACTTTATCCACTACGCCACAGTGAGAACAATATTCTGAAGAATGCAAATATTTAATTTGACTTGCATTGCTATGCAGATTTACTGACACAATATCAACATAATACATCAAATAGAAAATGTATTTAACCGTAATAATTTATTTTCATCACAAAGTAAAATTGAAACATTACTTTTCAGAGGTTTTAGTGAACAAATTATTTAAAAAAAAAAAAAAAAAAATCATTTAGTTTTAGCATTT
Source organism: Euprymna scolopes (assembly GCF_053919585.1). Lineage (NCBI taxonomy): Eukaryota > Metazoa > Mollusca > Cephalopoda > Sepiida > Sepiolidae > Euprymna > Euprymna scolopes. The sequence goes on along the minus strand of NC_136505.1, from coordinate 15,077,119 downwards.
CAACTCATTCATTTGGTATTGTAACACAGTGCATATAAGAACGTGGGAAAATATCAGTAGCAGCAAAGGATAGCTGGCTTGCAAAGTCATTAGCAGCAGTAGCCAAAAAAAGTGCATATGAAAAATTAGGAAGTGTGCTCGAGAAGAAAAAGGAAAAAAGAAAAAAATGCACCACGTGGTTGGAGAAACAAAGTCGACATTGAAGAAAATAAATGTGTAAAGTCAAAGATGAAAAATGGCTGGCTAATGCCGGCATGAGGACGGAAGAAAGAGAAACACGTGCTAGGTTAAATGACCTGTGACAGTGAGAGACTTTTTAATTGGTGTCGAGACGAGAGAGTAAGAGTAAGAAATGCTTTTATTAAAAAAGAAAAAATGCTGACTCGAATTTATTTTTGTTTATGTGTTCTTTTGTGACCGTACCCGTATTACAGTATAATGGTTAGAGTGTTCACTTATGTGCTGGGAGATCAGGGTTCAATCCTCAATCAAGTCAGACCAAAACATAAAAAAAAATGGTACTCGATATCCTCTTACTAAACATTCAACATCATAAATCCTGGTAAAGGATTATCATCCTAACTCTAACACATTGGTGTAATACCTAATAAAAAGAGAGCCTTTGGGTCGCCCTCGACTATGGTTGACCTGTTTACTAATCCATGTTGATAAATAATTTTTGATGGGTGGAGTTCTGGACAAGCACCCTAAGAAAGCTCTATATACTCCAACAAAACCGAAATTTGAGAATATTTATTAATTGACATCTAATTACTACTGACTCATTTGAATGATGGTAAGTGTGTTTGCTAATCGGCCAAGAGACCAGGGTTCAATCCTTTGTTGAGTCATGGCAAAAATAAAAAAATAAAAAATGGTACTTTATGCGACTTGCATTATAAGGTGACGATCAAGGATACGTAGCACTTCTCCCCTACATGTAGGTGAGGTAACGAAAGGGGAGCCTTTGCGTCGTCCTTGACTAAAGTCAACCCCTCTACTTATGACAAATGAAATGCATGTTGGTAAATAAAAGAAAGAAAATAACACGCTTTGTGTGAATGCGTAGATCTGTCATACACATCATACTCTACTAAGGCCAATCATTTTTTTTTTCTTACCAGTTTGTTCAAGCTGGGAATGGGGCATCCTACCGGATGTCAAACATTCACCTGCTAACTCAGATATTCCAACCAAGAGATTTTTTTAAAGATTTTGACTGTCCATTTGAGTGTAAATGTTTGAATCTTTCTTGCACTTGGTTCACCGGGTATATTTGTCAGGTAGTTTGTTTTTTTTTAATTCTTTTTCTCTTGAGTCCAGTTGTTCCTATAATTACTGGAATCATGGGGATTTTTCTAAGATTCTAGTTTATTTTCATGTTGTACATAAGACGTTGGTATTTCGTTATTTTTTCCTTTTAACCTCTGTTGAACTCAGAACCAGTCAAGTATGAAACTATATAGACATGTATTTTCAACTGCAGAGCAACACACGTTTTCATTTGCTCAATATCAGAAGTTTTACTGCCTATCAGTATTGTTCACTGACGATTAATGCTGTTATATATGGCATAATCACGTCGGCACAACGATTCTCATTGGATAACTGAAGTTAAGCAACATTGAGCATGGTCAGTATCAGATGGGTGACCATTTTGAAATACCAGGTGCTGTATACAGGAGGACGTCGACACCTCCCTGTAAGGATTGCAAAAATCTAACATCGTCGTTTCCTCCTAACAGGGATAGCCATGCAACTCAAGACCGCTTATGAATTTGATATTCCCTTGACAATTCCTCTTTTGGAAGAAGCTGGTTCAACCCTGAGTAAATGCCGCTCATATGACTGACAATGCTGTTTGTTACTGCTCATTGTTAAATGCAGTTTATTACCTTGCTCATTGTCTACAAATGTGCATATAACTATCCATTACACAAGACCAAAACTCTAACACTCAGAAAAGAAGGGATTATGTGATGTAATCAAATACATCGAACCAAAAGCATCAGAATATTACCAATTGGTATAGCATCAACTCCAATCATCATTAGATCATATAAATCCAAAGATTCTATTGTTAGCATTGTTTTCCCCTAATAATTTTCTGGTCAGAATTATTTCTAGAAAGACATTGGGTACTTATGAGAGAGAGATGATGATGTGAAGGTTGCCAACATCCTAAGTGAAAGTGATTTTTGTAGAACGGAATGGATTCAAACTCGGAACACCCAGGTCATCAGTCCATATCGTTAACTACTTGACTACCATCACCTTCCATCAACTCCAATGAGAAGGAGAAAAATCAGGAGTTGGCCCGTTTTATTCTCACATGAAAATGACGTTGCATTGTCGTATTTACAGGTCAACATGAATAAATAAGAGTTTATCCTTTCCAAACTTTTAGAAACAAAATAAAATTCCATTTCGTCTGGCTGTAAATACTATCAATAATTTCCCCCACTTTTTAGCTGTGCCTAAACTTAAACATAGATTCCACAAACAAAGCTTCTTTCTTAGAACTGCACACCTGTGGAACTCTCTTCTGTTTTCCTGCTTTCCAGCTGACCACAATATGGCTATCTTCAAGTCCAATGTAAACAAGTTCTTGATAAGCCGTTCCCCTTAAGTCAATTTATCAAATTTACACTTCTAACGATTACTATATTGTCCTTTTGACTACTGTACACTCTTTAACCTTTATCCTCGAGTGGCCTCTGGGCCTTGATAGGTGGTGATTCCCTTGCAAAAAAAAAAATTCCTGTTTGAGTTAGTTGCACCACATCAAGCATAACCTACTTTAAATTATGCACCCTCTCCTTTCGATATCAAGCTACACTCAAATTTCACTAAAGTTCTAATCAAGACATTCTTTTTTTCTATATATTTCTGCTTTCCCTACTTATGAATGTATATCTACGAATCTCTATCTCTACTATTATATACAAGTCATTTTGTGTGTGGCGGGTGAGTTTCTTCCTCATAGGTTCCTAAATATACAGGCTGTCCCAAAATGAACCATTTTGAAATATAAATTAGCATCAAAATTGATTTTAGGACGCCTATTTTTGCTAATGTCTGGACGCATATCTGATGGGATTATCTGGACATGAAAAGAAAAACAGGGAAGATAACTCTTGATTCTGTATAAAGAGTTACTTCCCTTTAGATAAAATTATCTCGGTGGTGAATGTAAATTAAGTGATAAATCTTTATCTCTATTATAGGAAAGTTACTGTGTGTATGTTAGAGAGAGAGAGAGAGTTCCTCATAGGTTCTAAAACGGTTGAGCCTATCTTTTGCAAATTTCACACAAAGGTAATTTATATTTCTGGCAGTGTTCTTAGATATGTTTTGTGCAGAAATTCATCTGATAAGTATCGAAAATCAAAATAAATCTGATCCTAAAAATAGTCTCTCTTTCTCATAGATAAAAGGGAAAAAATTTTACAGGGGAATATTTTACATTACACCAACTAAGAGAAATAATAAAATCTCCGCAAATCATTTCTTCTTAAAAAAAAAACAAAAAAACAGATTTATTATAATCTGGATATATGGATCAGAGGTAGAGCATTCTACTACAGATTTCATTTGTCATAAGTGAAGGGGTCAACCATAGTCAAGGACAACGCAAAGGATCCTCTTTCATTACCCCAGCTACATGTAAAGGAGAATTGCTACATATATCCTTTCGTTGGCCAGTTGTGTACAAATCCCAAGAGAGATAGGATCTTCTATCATGTCTGAAAGTGTGACACAATGTTCAACGAGCGAGATCAAAGATGTGCCTCTATACAACTCATGCTCTGTACCGATCAAAATTATGACAATTGCCAGCACCCTCAAAATGCAAATCCAGATGGTTCAATGGTTGAGGGCACAGCTCAATGAAGTTTTCAGTCACGGTTATCATCTTTGGAGAAGTTTCAAGTGAGGGCCACATCATGCCACCTCACATTTTTGAAGTCAGCTTCAAAGTCAACACCAAAGTCTACCTGGATGTGCTGAAGAGTGTAGTGATCCCCTGGTGCAATGAGGTGACTGCTGGCAGACCCTGGATGTGGCATCAGGACTCGGCACCGCTCATAAGTCCAAAGAAACCCGGGTTTCGCTTCAGAAGAAGTACTACAACTTTGTACCCTTCTCTCCTCCGACCTAAACCCACTGAACTACTTCATTTGGTCATACATCGAGAACATCACCAACATGACCTCTCACAATACCAAAGCCAGCCTGATCGTCGCCATCCACTGAGTATTTGCCAAACTCCTACCGGCGCTTGTGGAAAAGGCATGCTCCCAGTCCCAAACTCGTATCAAAGCAGTGATTGAGGCTGAAGGTGGCTACATTGAATAGATGTTAGGTTTACTACATAATTAAGTTACCTAAATGGATTTTTTCAATAAAAGTTTTCAAATAAAGCTGTAGTGTTGTTTTGTTTAGGGCGACAAATTTATCGTTTCACCCTGTACATAATATTGCATAACTGACAGTGTCAACATAATATCACACAACTGATCATTTCAAAAAAGATATCACATGAAATGAACTTTTCAACATAATATCATATGCTTGACAGTGAATCTCATTTCAGAAATATCTTTTGAAACATAATTATTTTATTAAATGTACAAAAAACATTCTTACCATTTACTAACAATTCAACAGCTTTCTGGTCATCATGCAGCGATGCTATGTGGAGAGGTGTTTTCTTGTACATATCAGCTTTGTCAGGATCACAGCCTTTCGCAAGGAGATATTTCAAAATTTCATGATATCCTGAATGTAGAAAATATGTATGCATATCAAAATTTAAGATAATGAAGAAGAAAGGGGGTTGAAATAAATCAAACATTCTGATTGGTCAAGCAAAATCACATGTTAAAAGAGAGCAGCATTTTGAAGTAGGCATAAGTTAAGCAAAGTAGAAAGTAGATCTTCAGTTTACTTTCGGCAACTGCATAACTTTCGCTTTCCTTATTTTGTCCTTTTGTCCTCACATTTAATGAGCAATGTTTCTGAAAAAGGAAAATGAACTGATGTTTTCTCGCTCAAAATCTATTCCATCTAAGATTTATTGTTGTTTTTTAATCTTGAAGTACTTTTTTTAAGCTCCTTACATAAAGTGGTTTAATACCCTGTCTGGAGCTGAACGAAACTAAGAGTTTACAAAAATAATAATAATAATAATAATAATAATAATAATAATAATGAATATTCGCCCAAACTCCTTACCAACTCTTAACTTCAACTGTAATCTTCACTGACCGTTCTCACTATCTCTCTCTCAGCAATTCCAAAAGAAGACTGCCCTATGCTTTTCCCTACATTCTTTTTAACAGCAATCATTGCCATCATATGCAAATAAATATCATATGTATATTAATAAACTGTCTATAGACAAAAGTTTTTCCTATTCTCTTTCCTTCCTTGATTTTGTCACCCGACAAGATAGACAGAGACCCTGTCACTTACGCAAGTCACATTTTTCATAACTTTCGCCACATAAATAAAAAAATAATATTAGATTAGTGCAAAAATAATGTTGCTTTTTGACATGAAGTTGAACGTCAAAAAACGACATTATTAATAATAAACCTAATAAATAAAAAAATAAAAAATAAGTTAATTAAAAACAGTTAAAAAAAAAAATAGGCAGAAGTTAAGAAAAGTAATGAGTTTACTTTTGGTAACTGCATAACTCATTTCACTTATTTTGTCATTTAGTCCTCACATTCCATGAGCGATGTTTCTGACAAAGAGAGAAGAATTGCGATTTTCTGAGTCTAGATCTATTCCATCTAACATTTATCATTGGTAAGTTTTTAATCTTGAAGTACTTTTTTTAGCTCCTTACATCAAGTTGCTTCATATCTTGTCTGGAACGATTTCACTAAAAAAAATAATAAAATAAAAAATAAGTTAATTAACAGCTGGTGAAAGATGAGACAAATATCAGATAGGCTGTGAAGAAGCTCACAATGGCCAACCTGTAAAAATCTGGCATAATCATATTGACACACCGGTCCTCATTAGATCACCAAAGTTAAGCAACATTGAGCCTAGTCAGTATCAGACGGGTGATTATTTCGGAATACTATTGCTGCATCGTGATGATTTCAGAATACTATTGCAACACCACCTTGCAAGAACTAAAAAAAAAAAAAAAAAAAGCTAACATTATCTCCCTTAACCAGGATACGCATAAAACTAGAGACTGCTTGTGAGCTTGATGTTCCCATGAAACTTCTTTCTATGGAGGAAACTGGTTCAACCTACCTAGGCAACATGTAAAAGAAATCTCAGATGCTACCAATCTGGCTAGAGATAATTGTAGCTTTCAATAAAATATGAATGTTCAACAGTGTCCATAGTAATCCATTAATCGCAAGTCATAATATCAAATCAATATTTGGAAGAATTGTGGAAATTCCACGGTGCTTTCTACATCAACCTGCATAAGTTTCACATTCATTTTTAAATAATAAATACCTGTCAGGATCAATATTATTAAGAAAAAATTTACTTCTTTCATGAAAATTATGGTTATTGTCAGTAAAATATATTTTTTTAAATAAAATGAATATGTTTCTTCTTTTTTTTACTTGTAGCAGTGTATTGCAGTTCTCAATTTTTGAGATGAGGTCTGATTGCTTGTATTACTTGTTTGGATTGTTCTCATCTTGAGTGTTATTTGTGCAACATTTCGGCCAATGTAGCATTCGACCTTTGTCAGGCATGTTAGTCGCCATCTTGGAAAAGAAAGGAGAAAAGTTACTGGCTCCGTAGATGGTTTCGTATTTTTGGAGTTGTATTTTATTTTTTTGCCGTGGTTTCGCATGTGTGAAAACAAATTTGGTTTACAAAGGGGAGGCAACTCTAAAGTTCAACAAGGGATTATCTCCCTTTTATCATTGAAATTTTAAGGAGTTGTACAAATTTTTGTTTTTCTTTGCAGTTAGAGGTTCCCATATACTGCAGATCTCTATGTAGTAATACACACGGACGAAAAAACGCTTTGGATAATCACAGATTTCAAGGTAGTTCTACTAAAATAGCCATATTTTTTTAAACCAAAGCACTTCAAGTCTTCAAATTACTACTGTTTTGTTCGGAAATGAATATACTTTCAAATGAATTAATAAATATGAATGTACATTATATATTTTAAGAGTTTTCAGCAAATAAAGTGATAAAAATGTGAACGTAATAAAATGGCGTTTTCGGTAAGGTTTTGTAATGATCCCTCCCCCTGTTTTCTAAAGGTCCATACCATGATTGTATGAAGAATTTCGTCATGAAATTTGGGAACCAATCGGAAGAGGTGTTAATCTTAATACTGTCAAGTGTCCGAAATATTTTTGACCATTTCTTTTTTTGTCGTGTTCAAAATAAGACTTTAATATGACGAGTATCGAACATTTAAAAAAAAAAATTCTTCGGACACCCAGTAGTAAGTAAATCAATTTTTTTACTATCTTTATCAATTAAAAGTATTATTTTATGTTGAGTAGGACCGTGGTAATTGATAATTTAAAAGGACCTACCCGAAAAAAAAAATTGTTTTTATTTCTCGAATTTGGTCAAATGAAGTTAGTATTACTAGAAGCAGCAGCAGCAGCAGCTCCAGCCTGTAGAATCAGCGATAGCACAGTGTAAACAATACACGTTCTTTAATTTTTATTCAAGAACGAATTAAGAAAAACATGAAAATATGAATATAAATGTTCTTATATGTTTAATTAGAGCTATTTTGTTATCAGAATAACATTAGTTTAGAACTATTCGGTTTTCAGAATGTATAATAACAACAATCCCAACCAACTCGGCATTATGAATCTGTTGCAATTTCTCACATTTCTCGTCAAATTTAAAAACATGGTTAAAAAAACAAAATAAACTTTTGTAGATATATAGCTTGCATGCACTTTTATTCTTTAAATTAGTTTTGAACAGCGAATTAAAACAATGTTTTACTGCGAACAGCCACAAATGTTTTTTTTCAAAATCAAAATAAGTATCAAAATCTCGTTTATACATAGATTCGAAAAAGTTGTCAAAAAACAAATATATAACAAATAAATGTTATCAAAGGCAAGATAAGTTACTTTTCTACCTAACTGGATAATTTTCTAGTGTTTTTATTTAATGTAACATGCTTATTCAGCTCGAAAAACGTACAATGTTTACCGATGTATTGGAAAATTAAAAATGGCGCCCGGCCCGACTCTCTTTGACATGGTAAGTTTGAGAAAAGGAGTTAAAAATAAAAAAAACTATACAAAATACTGTTAAAAACTCACCGAATATATGTCAGCCTATGTCACGGTAACATATATTGAGCGAGTTTCTAGCAGTATTTTGTCTACTTTTTTATTTTTAACTCTTTTCCCCAAACTTACCGTTTCAAGAGAGTCGGGCGCCATTTTAAATTTTCCAAAACATCGGTAAACACTGTTTTCAAGCTGAATAAACATGTTACATTAAATAAAAACACTAAAAAATTATCCAGTTAGGTAGAAAAGTAACTTGCTTTTGATAACATTTATTTGTTATATATTTGTTTTTTTGACAACTTTTTCGAATCTATGTATATAGTAATAAAAACCCTCAAAATCTATATCAATATTCTTGAAATTTTTAAAGCAGTTAGAAAACACATCAAACTACAATTAGGAAGCTTTTTATTTCGTTATTTTGTTTTTCTACTTATTAAGTGAAAGATATTTTTACAACCTGCTCCAGCGTAGTATAAACGGCCTATGGAATTAACACCTTCAACCTCGAAAATAGAAATCAACAAATTTTTGAACGCTCTCTTTGAAAAAAAGCTCTCTTAACTTCACCTCTAATCCAAATTATGTGTGGCAAGTCTCCTCCTAAAACACTCTTTAACCCTAACAATAACACTAAGTTCGAGTGGCAAGCCCCCCCCCCAACAAAATACCTCTGTAAGCCACATACAAGCATCTAAAACAAACAAACAAAAAATAGATCCTTCCTTAAAGAAAAATACACATAAAAATAAATTGGTTAACTGTCCTAAAATGCTAGAATGGCCAGGAAATGGTAAATTATTTTACATTAAATTTTTGTGAAACTAATCGCTCCCCCCTCTAATATTGTTTTTGTTAGCTTTGTCTCTGTCAAGTTTTCAGTATGTTCACACATAATTTTCCTTAGCCCTACAATTAATTCAAAGTCCGAATGGCAACCCTCCCCATATTCTCATTGCATAGAACCCCTCTTAAAACTACACATAATCATCTTAAAAAAAAAAAAAGCATGCATATTTTCCCATAGAAAAAAAAGCAGTTAACTGCCCTAAAATGCTAGAATGACCTGTAATAGGAAATTATTTTACATTCAATTCTAAAATAATTTGTTTATCTTTCATTAAAGTTTTTCATGGCATTTTATACATAATTTCCTAAAAAGGTAGAATCACATTTTGGAGGGGTGGTCAGAAGGAGTTGAGTGGGGTTAAACAGAAGGTGTTAATCTACAATAATACCAAAGAAATATTGCAATATATTCATTTTTAAATGGTCTTATGTTTAGATTTAAGTTTTTTGTACATAAAGCACATTACAATTCAACTTTGAGTTCTCCAACTTCTTTTCTGTTTATGGATACATGGCATTTTTAAGGAATTGCTGCATATTTATGCACATTTACTGCAGATTATTTGGAAACCATAAACTTTGGGAGATTTTCAGTTGCATATTCTGATTCCTTGTACAAAAATACACTTATATGGTAAATTTCATTTCTTAGTCTTGTGTTTTAACAAAGATATGACATTTTTACTGAAAAAGTAGTGTAAAAAATGTGACGAAACGCATATGGTCTTAAAGAGGGAAAAATATCCAAACGTGTGAGGCACAAAAATAGCCATAACTTCCTTAATTTTAATCAGATTTTAAAAATTTAAAAAGATTCTTTCTTAGATCATCAAGCTCTTTCTATGCATACCAATATTGAAATATTTCAAGCTATTTCAATTTTTTCATGTGTATTGCTAATTCTAGTGTTCAGTCTGATTAGTAATTTTTTTTTTTAGCATATGTGCCACTTCTTTGAGTCATCTACCCCTCCATCTTGCATCCCTATTTTGACCTTGTTCCACAAAGGGAAGTATGTTGCTTTTTCTTTCCATATGTGATCAGCTAATCCCGATTTTTTGACCTTCCTCCATGTCACAGCTTTACAGTGTTCTTCTATCTTTACCTGTAGAGGACGACTTTGTATTGCTTTCTGCATTTGCATGAAATCTCATATACGCAGTTTTTTGTCATGAGACATGTAATTATTTTGAAAACAATAAATCTATTTTATTACCATAAAAAATAATTGTCAGCTATATACTCTTCAAAAAAATGAAATTCATGTCACTTTTTGAAATGTATTTATCTAAAGTTGTACTGTTTTATAACCATGCGTGAACGAACCAATCATATGCGTGAACAGTTTTATAAAATAGTTCTTGTTGAATTCTTCAGTGATATCTTTCAGTCTAAACACAAGAAGACCACTATGCTTCTGCTGATCATGACTGGATTAATTCTTTGCCTGGGAAAACTTCTCTAACCGGATTTATGCTGCCATTCTTTCTTTGCTTTTATTTTTTATATTTCAAAAATGACTTTAGACTGAAAAGCCTAAAAGAATAACACTTAAGTTTGGATGCATGAAAAAACTCCTCCAACATTTACATCATTTATTACACCAACATATAAACAACATCACTACTACTAAAGCTGAGCTCAGCATATCTAAGGAATCCAAATGCCTGGAGACAGCCACAGGCATAGACAAATGCTATCACTACAGAATGAGAAAATAAGCCTCAAACACAAATTCACAGGTTTCACTTACCAAAATAGCCATGCATACATTTACAGACCCAGCACAAATAACTAACTGCATGATATTAAGCAGTACACAGCAACCAACCTAGTCACTGACTTAACCGACTCCCCATCACAAGATGAGAAAGAACTACTTATCTTTGGTCCTAAATTCATCAAAATTCAAAAGATCAATGATGCCACCAAACTCAATATACACAATTCTGCAGGACAGCCTACCACCACAATTGGCTACTTTTAATCACACCATACATGATAACACCACTAGGTGTTTGGGTGTTTTTGCTTGAAACTATATTTTTCTACTCTAAATAACATAAAAAGATAAACTCATCACTTCCAGTCAATTCAAAGTAGCACTAAGAAGCTACGAAGAACCTAAAGAAACACTCACAGAAAATAAAGAATCTACAAATATCGTAAAATTCAAAAATACCCATCAAAGCTAACAAAATCAAATTACAACTTTCACGTGAATAAAAATACCAACTTTTCAAAGAACAATAATTTTTTAAAGAAAAAGATGAATATTATCTGCTATTATTGCAGGCGACCCAACAACCCATTTTTTTAATGCAGATATCAAAATTTTAAATGGGACACCAACAAAAATGTGGAGAGCTTTCCTGAAGAAAATACATTTTTATCTGCATGTACTTTTGACACTTAAACAGTAAAATTTTTAACTTCAACACCTCGATATCCAAGAAGAAATAGAAAAAAGCCAGATCTTTTAATGGTCAAAAATTTCGGAGATTACAAAATTGATTATTGCTAGTCACTAAAAAATACACTATAAAATTTCATTGGGGCAATTAATTCAGAGATTTGCAAACAATGGCAGGCTGCTATGAAAAAGATGAAACTGAAACTTCAACAGTAAATAATACACTCCACCCTAATGATAAAAATGTAATTTCTCCTCACTGGAATTTTTCAACAAAGTCTACTGCCTCTGCTGTGGAACAAAAAGAAAGATTTCTTGCTAAATTTCTGGATTAGAATATTTTGACACTTTTCACTGACAACAAATTTAATGACAATTAGATTTTATTACAAATTATAACCCAGTATAATCTTAATATACATCTAAGTAAAAATTTCTATGAAATTTATATTAACCCCCTCCTTCCCAAGGGATTTCAAATGAAAAATAAAAATTTTGTGTGAAAACTTAATAAATCACTTGTATAGTAGAGAAGTTGCAATTGGAATCAAACACTTCAACATTATTTAATAAGATAAAAGTTCAAACAATGCATAGTAGATGACTGTATGTATATTAAAAATATAAATTGCCGATTTTGGTTTTTGGTTTGACAATATAGTGAGCTGATATGTCTGCTAAATTCAGTTTGTGTCTAGTTCGAACAGAGACACAAAGCAACTACATGCATGTAGCACACATGCAAAACAAGGACACTCTGCATATGACTTGTGACATGGCACGTTCAGCATTTCCTATGACCTTTGACCTTTCTCTATTCATTTCCATTTATTCTCCTCTTTCTCTTCTTGCCTTGATACAACAATGAACATGACTGAACTTTGCTCCATGAATTCACTTCGCCGAAGAACAAACTCTCGCCTGCATGCATGCATATATTTTTGAGGTAAGAGAACTTAATTCTGTCACGAACAAAATGGTTTATCATGAATGATTAATTATTTATGCAATTCTCTATCTGTATAAAAGCCAAGTACGTCCAAAGATGGAATACTGCTGCCACATCTGGGCAGGAGCTGCTAAAAACAGCCTATCCTGCCTTGACAGAGTACAAAATAGACTTCGTGGTTTAGTGGGGGATGCCCTTTTCTCTTCTCTGCAACCTCTCTCCCACAGAAGAGACGTTGCGAGCCTGTCTTTGTTTTATCGCTATTTCCATGGCAGATGTTCGTCCGAGCTCCAATCCCTCGTCCCCCCTCGCCAATCTTTTACGAGAAACACCCGTCTGGCTGAAACTACTGTCAACAATTTTCCCCACTCTTTATCTGTGCCTAAATCCAAACATAGATTCCATGAGCAAAGCTTCTTTCTTAGAACTGCACGCCAGTGGAACTCTCTACCGCTTGTCTGTTTCCCACCTGACTACAACTTGGACGTCTTCAAGTCCAACATAAACAAACTCCTGACAAACCGCCCCCTTAAGTAAGACACTATCAAAACCCCCAATACTAATGATTATTACAGTACTATCTCATTGATTACTGTACACGCAATAACCCTTATCCCTGAGTGGCCTTCGGGCCTTGATAAGTGGTGACCCCCCCCCCCCGTAACAAAAAAAACAAAAAAAACTTTTATATGTGAGTGTAGATAAGATCGCTACATTTCTGCTGATTGTGATTGGATTAACACGGTTATAAATAGAATCGATGTCATACCCTCTTATCGTGTCAGAAATATTGTAACGTGGTAGACCAAAGAAGGACTAAGAAACCATACGATTGCATGCAACTTGACAACCCCTTTAGATCACATGCAAATCTGGCGAGAAACATTCGCTGGTGTTGCTTAGTTTAGGGTCCAGAACACTTGCAACATCCTAAATACCACAATTGAATGAAGACGAAGATATCCAATTTAAAAATTGAATCAGTAAATATTCATATATTATTTTAGTTGGAATTCATTGAGATAAGTATTATTTATTAATTAATTTTTATTGCGGACTATTATCCTCATCTTTTTTTAGTTGTTGCTTCACGATGTTTTGTCCAACTATTCCTCTGGCCTTCATTAGGTGGTTACCACGACGGGATAGGAACTCCGAATCTTCTAACTGCATTCTCAGCAACTACTGCCATCCATAGTTGTTGTCGTCTCACCACGTTTTGGGCCAAGTAAGCCTCTGGCTGGCTTTGGGTAGGATTGAAACCACTATCTTATCACCTGACGAAGGCCAGAGGAATAGTTGGCCGAAATGTCGTGAAACAACAACTAAAAAAGAGGCGGATAATAGTCCGCAATAAAAATGACTTAGTAAATATTTGTTACAAATTTTCAGCAAATTTTAATCTTTTACCTTTTAAGGTGGATTCATACACAGGAGTGACACCATATTTGTTGCAGACGTTTTTTTGGCAGCCAGCCTCAATAAGCATCTGAAATGGATAAAAAATATTCATTAAATATATTCAAAACATGACGCATAATAAGCATTCATTTAGTTTCTAATTTTTGGCTTATAACAAAGCCCACACCAGGAATATTTTTTTTTTTTTAGACAATACATTTTTTTTTCTTGCTTGCCATGGTATAGTCTAGTGCAATCTCTATTTGTCAAAGATAGATGTATCGTCCAGTCCAGTCCAGTGGGTAAGCGCTCGATCATGTGCACACATGTTAAAATTAATAGAAATCCACTTTTTAAAAGCACGGAGAAAATTAAATTCAAAACAAGACGGTTAAAAGATCAGACATGTCATATTTTGAATTTCATTTTCTCTGTGCTTTTAAAAAGTGGAGTTCTATTGATTTTTATTCATTAAATATAGTGTACATTGTTATATGACAATAGAAAAATGCAAGCATGAAAAGTAATATGGTTAAGCTTAAGCATGGAAAAGTAAAGGACTAGTTGTTAAAACTGGAAAAGAAAAGGACAAGATATTGTAGTAAAAAATATAATAAATTTATAATTTAAAATACTGCAGCATTAAGAATTGATTATATAATATTATAAATTGAATTTTTTTTTAAATTCTTAATGCTGCAATATTTTAAGTTATAAATTTATTATATTTTTTATTAGAATATCTTGTCCTTTTCTTTTCCAATTTTAACAACTAGTCCTTTACTTTTCCAGGTTTAAGCTTAACCATATTACTTTTCATGCTCGCATTTTTCTATTGTAATCCATGATTTTTCTAGGCTTTCATAAATTCACTTGTTCTTTGTTTAATTTCAGCCTTATTTTTTTGCCCCCACAAACACATATGCATATTTTTAAGATTTTGAACACCAGAAAATTCATCATAACTTTTGTTTTACAGAACAAAAATTGAAAATTTTGTTTCACAATATAGCTTAGAAGGTGAATTTGGTCGAAAAATGAGTGAGCGATGAAGCTTTAAAGCAGTTCTAAATGACTAAAATTGCCATGTAACCATATATTCAAACATGGTAGTGTTTGAATGATTGCACAAAAAAGAATGATAAACTGGGAAAATGTAGACAACTATTTTATTAAGTAGTAGAACAAGTACAAGATGTATTTACAATAATAGGCGTTAATTAAATAAAGAACTCGAGATCGATGTACTGGGATAAAATAACATTTATTAGCATGTTTAAGAAAAAGTAATTCAAATTATTTCAACGTCAAGGTTTTCGCAACAAGTCTTCCTTAGATAGTCTTTTTTTATGTGTGACTCGAAGAAAAGGCAAAGAGTTGATGATTATGAATTTTAATGTTGAGAGGATACACACGTGGTTATCTTAATGAAATATGCACTCTCCGTTGCATGATCTGTGCACCTTTTGTATCTAAGAGCGACTGGAAATCATATGATACGAGCTATGTCACAAGAAACATTTAAAAAGAAAAAATATAAATAATTCATTAAAAATGGAATATACATGAAGGGTCATGGTAAATACTAAAAGAATCACAGAAGAATTTTTGCATTGGGTATCATGAAAATAGCATATCATTTTTTTTTTGTGATGTCTGGTTATCGTTCCATTAAAGACTAATGAACAGAGAAACACTTTCAGTACAGTTTATGTAATTGTTTGCATAATTAAAATAGAAGTTTCTCTGGTGCATGTGTAGATTGGGGATTTTTTAATCCAGCGCATTTCAGGTGAAAACATTCTTACATACTTACATGTCATGTCGAAATGAGTGAGCCTTGCTAGATGTTTTGTGTAATAATCTAATGAATTGCGAAACTGGTATTCCTAGTGTGAGGCTTGTGGCATACCTTTCGATGTCTTCCCCCAAGTGACTCTACCAGTTAGTATGTATGGCTTAATCAGCCAATCATATACTTGTAAGGAAGAAGAACTCATATTCATTACATCCAAAAAGGGTGCCCCTGCATTTCTTGTGCCACAAATCAACTTTGATACAAAAGAATATACTTCTTTTCTTTTTTTTACTTGGGAGTCAACACTTATCAAGGCTCAAAAACCACTCGAGGATAAGATTAATGAATGTAAGTAATGTTTAGTAATTGTTAATGGTGTAAATTTGGCAGTATTTAATTATTTATAGGCATGCCTCAACAAGAACTTGTTTATATTGGATTTGAAGGCTATCATGTTATATTCAACCGGGAAGCAGGCCAGCAGAACAGTGTTCCACAGGTGGGCAGTTCTGGGAAAGAAGCTTTGTTTGTGGAATCTGCGTTTAGATTTAGGCACAGATACAGAGTGGGGCAAATCGTTTATAGTGGTTGCAGCTAGACGAGCGTTTTTTGTGAAAGTATTGCAAGGATGAACTATACTTACTTGTACAATGTCAAATTGGCCAAGCCTCGCAGCCAGGAAGATCGGTGGATGATCCTGACTTCCAATGTCTACACTGCAACCGTTTTCAATAAGTTTTTGAACTACTGCAGCATCGTTGCACTTGATAGCTGCATAAAGTGGCGTCATTCCAATATTGTCCGAAACTTGGACACAAGCACCAAATTCAAGAAGTAAGAGGCAGACCTCAGTTTGCTTCAGCTCAGCCGCCAGAAGTAAAGCTGTTTGATCTTTGAGCTTATTCGTCTGTTCCAAGCAAACACCAACCTCAAGGAGAAGCTTGCACACCTCCACATGTCCCTCTTTGGCCGCTGAGATCAAATGAGTGTTTCCCTGGTCATCATAATTGCTCTGGTGACATGGTCGCTGGCACTGCATACAAACCCGTGGTGGTGGCAAACATCGCAGCTCCTAAATAATAACAATTATTTTCAAAATTAAACAAATATAATAGCAATGAAGA
Source organism: Euprymna scolopes (assembly GCF_053919585.1). Lineage (NCBI taxonomy): Eukaryota > Metazoa > Mollusca > Cephalopoda > Sepiida > Sepiolidae > Euprymna > Euprymna scolopes. Next base: position 15,060,306 of record NC_136505.1, on the reverse strand, counting down.
GTTATTAAAATGTGAAAAAGTCTGTATATTTTTTTATCCCAGGGATTACTATTCTTATCTTGAGTGTTATTTTCACATTTCATCAGATCTTCTTCAGGTATATTTTGTCAAACTCTGGAATCTTTTTATCAAACTCAGGAATCTTTCTATTAAACTTAGGAATCTGCACAGAATTTCAAATGGAACACTTTATTTAATCCGTGTAGTATGTTCTCGTTCTGTCAGCCATGACTCGATAGAAATCCTAAGTAATTTACAATTGTATTCTGAGTGTTACCTACACTGAGGATTGAACCCTCAACCTCCAAAAGAGTGTAACTTATAACTCAATTTTATCAAGTACTTTATCCATTATGCCATGGGTTCTTGCAAACACGTTGTGAAAATAACATTCAAGATGAGAACAGTAGTCCGAAGAATTCAAATAATACAAATAATCAATCCTCATCTCAAAAATATAGAAAAGCAGGAACCCAGAAGGGAATTCCAAAGTCTAGCAGTTCTAGAGAAAAAACTATTAGAGTAGAAAGTTCTCTGGCATCCGAAGATCTCTACTGTGTAGGGATGGGATTTTGCTGCTTGTCGGGTTTGTCGGCGATATTTACGGCTTTTAAAATACAGAGGAAGGCAACATTTTGATGGGACAGAGGTTGAAGCCTAGGTTACAGTTTGGGACCTATTAGGTTAGCGACTCTCTTTTGAACTCTGTCTAAGAGTTACAGACTAGTAGCAGATGCACCAGCCCAAATGTGGCAGCAATACTTTATACATCGGCGAATGGTGGCCTTGTAAAATTACAGGATATTCTCAGGCATAAGGAACTTTCTAGCATGGTAGAGAGAGCCCACCTTCCTTGTAGCAGAACAGTCCCGGCAATGCCCTTGATGTATCTGTCCAACTTCTGTTCCCTGTAAATGTTAAGCTGAGGAGTTTGAACAAAGAACTTTCAGGTAATGTATCATTAGCCGTAGCTTTTGGTGATTGAGAAGGTTTCTTGTAGTTATTAAAGGAGACGAGTTTAGTCTCGGCAGTATTGAAGGTTACAATGCCAAAAAGTCTATCTTTACTCCTGATGCACTCCTCTACTTATAGAAGAGTCAGAAGGTAATGCTCAGGACACTCTTTCCTTCCTTGACAGAATACAAAATCAACTTAGCAATCTAGTGGGAATGATCTCTTCTCTTCTGTACAGTTTCCTTCTCACAGAAAAGACATTGGTAGTCTTTCTATTATCCGCCATTATTTCAATAGAAGATGCTTGATTGAGCTTCGATCTTTGGTTCATCCTTGTAAAGCATTTTCAGCAAGAACTCTTCTTTAACATAACTCCTTCCCTGCAGACAACAACATGGCTATCTATTCTATTAATTCTTTGTCGAATCTTCTCATAATATTCTTCATCATTCAACTAACAATCCAGTGGGAATGATCCATTTCATTAACCCTTATCCTCGAGTGGCTTCTGGCCTTGATAGGTAGTGACTCATTAGTAAAACCTTTTTATTTGAAACACAAAGCTAATGATATGTTGAAAGAATTTTACAGGTGAAATTTCATGTATTTCCTCCAATGATCTTTTCATCTATAGACCAATGGTTCCCAACCACTGTGCCGTGGCACATTAGTATGCTTCATAATGATTACTTGTGTGCTACAAATATACAATAGCTAGAAGCCATTTTATTTTATTTTGTTTAATAAAGACATTTAATTTCTTAATCATGGTGGCATCGCTCAATTCAAAAATGCCAAATTTCTGGAATCTAAATGTTTTACATATTAATGAATATTTGACATGTTTAGAAAATAAAATTGAACAATATTTTCACTCAATCAGCATTGAAGAATTTGATTGGATTCATAATCCATTCCTAGATTTATCAGTCATCAAGCTTTTCAATTTTGATCTATTTGAAGAGGAAGAATTAAAAAGACTTTCCAGTGATCGTGGTTGTAATGTATCTATATCTATTAAAGCGATAGCGTGTGTGTTATTTTGTGTATCACACTTACATCTTTTTTTCTGAGTGACTGTCATTTAATTATTATGACCTTCCATTTCTTGTATAAATAATTTTACAAAGAATTCTTCTTAAGTTTTGGTTTCAGTTTCGATTGTAGCTGAAGGAATTCTAGTTTATATACATTATTTTTTTCTTAAGTTTTGGTTTCAGTTTTGATTCAAGCTGATGCACCAAGTCATATGGATATATTTGTTTATAATATATAAAAATCAATAGAAAATTGACTCTATAATTAATATATATGAAATCTGCGTAAATTAAAATATCATATTTAAGCATATCTTACGACCGGGTTAAGCCAGGCATCCCTGCTAGCTTAGATAAATACTGTTTTAACAAAAGAGCTACAATAATATCAGGGCGTCTCCATTTACGCTGAACATCTACACAATGCCAACATCAATATATTACATATGAAAGAGTCCGCTGTGGAATTTCCACAGGTCCTGCTAGTAGCAGGTATTATTCATGCAGGCAACCATGCCTCTGGTTTGCCTGTCAGGTGACGGGATCAGGGAGGGAAGCAGGAAAAAAGAGAAACATCATTTTGTAGATGGACTTTTTTTTAAATAGTAACGTAGGTGCCAGTAATTTGCCTATGAGGTGACACATGGTCGATTCAAGGGATACGTTGTGAGAAAAAGAGTTTGAGATAGCCGAGAAAGAGCAGAGATGGAGTTTTACGTTGGAAAAGGGTGTTAAATTATGAGACTTTTATGTTTGTTCATTGTTTCGTTCTTCATATGCGAGTTTGCGATCAGTTGGGACTGAGAGAGAAGGAAAGAAAAGAAGAGTGCTTCAGCCTAGGAGAATAAACAAACTTCATAGGAGAAATACAAACACAACTTTAACAGTTTATTCTCAACTTGAAAGAATTTATGTGATTGAAATAGGAATCAATTTCTGGAAAAAATATCGTTTAACCACGAAAAACTATAGACAATCTTCCAGTGGCTTCACATTGAAGTACGCACACAACTGCCATTTGATGCCTTTTCGATTTCTATTATGGAAGAATATCCAACTCTAAATAAAAAATTAAAAAAAACTGTAATCAGGCAAAAAGAACAATTTTATAGTATACCCTTTATGACCTGAATTATGATGTAGATGATTAAAAAATATTTATTGTTAATTTTAGATAGCAGCATACTAAATGTAAGCAATGGGTAGCTGCAATCTGGAAATATCTGGAATCTACCCAGATACTGAACTAATATGTACAAGGCGTGTTTGAATCAATTCCCACTTAATTTATGCCATTATATTCATTTATTTACGATTGAAAAAATTAGTTCCACCAGGTCATAAGGGGTTAAATATTTAGAGATATATAAAGAATCGGAACTGGTAATTGTATTGGAATCTGGAATTTAGTACAGAATCGGGAATTGTATCAGAATCAGGGAAAAATATTGAAATCGTCCCATCACTAATAACAAATCTGGACCTTCTTTTGTTGATAAGGTTTATATTTTCATGATGATCCTAAACACAAACAAAAACTAAATTCGTATCAAACTATATTAACATGTCAAGTATCCAACAAGTGCACTGTAGTTACTGATTAAATTGCTGGAAGTCGAGTGTTGACAAAAAAAATCAAATGAACAAACTTTTGGGCCAAACCAATATGTCACAAATCTAAAAGCTATCACATCATACTTTCAAGGGAGAAACTGAAGATCACAGTAAGGAAAAGAAAAGGGAAAAAGAAAGACTGAAAAATATAGTAAAAAAAGACAAGGGAAAATCAGAGGAAAAAAAAATGGAAAATGGGTATAACTTTGAAAATTCAACAAATTTATATGTTCAATCAATTAAAGAAAGAAGCAAAACAAAATTTTTCTTCTGAATTTTTGAGATGAGGACTGCTTATTTGTATTATTTAGATTCTTCGAACTACTGTCCTCATCTTATTTTCACAACGTTTTGGTCAATGCAACCTCCAATCTTTTCGTATTTTGACTGTTGCCCACACTGAGGATTGAACTTTCAACCTTTACAACTGAATTTTACCAAGTACTTTACCCACTATGCCAAGTTGTCAGTTCGAACAATTCTAGTATGGATTTTAAGAGTCTTAAACCTATTTTGTTTTCTAAGTGTACAATCTTACTACTTATTTATTTATGTGTGTATATATATATATATATATGTTTTTAATATATAATCCTCTGCTGACATGTTTCGTCGTCTACGACTCATCAGAATGGCCGAATCTAGTGAGATCAAAATCAGGACCCCATGATAAGAAGCCAGGCTATCTCACACGACTGTTGGATGTATCATGTTTTATGTAGATGTTTGTTTATTTGATTTTGATTGCGATACTTTTTGAATGAATTCAATTATTTATACGAAAGTGCATGTTTACCTAATGCGAGTTCAGAATAATTTTCCCTTTGACCAATTTCGTACCCCCTAAATGGGGAGCAGCATATGTATTGTTTTTAAAATATAATTATCAACTATATATATATATATATATATATATATATATATATATAAAGAGAGAGAGAGAGAGAGAGAGAGATAGATAGATAGATAGATGTATATATAATATGTGTGTGTGTGTGTGTGTGTGTGTGTGTGTGTGTGTGTGTGTGTGTGTGTGTGTGTGCATTTTTTAGGGGATACCTCAAAGAAAGCGCCATACACTGTTCTAAATGTAAGACTATGTCATGCGTGTTTAAATGAGTGTAGACTTGAAAATAGTTTTCTTTTAAGAAGAATCTATTAATGTTGGTTGGTTGGTTGTTTTACGGCATATCAACCCTTTTCAGGTTATTTAATGCCGAATCCAAAGATTCGGAAAAAAAATATTTTTAATAGAATATATTTGTTGTTTTCAAGTCGGTTTCTATTTAACCCATAGTTGGGACCCTAACAGGTACTACCACTCCGGGTCAGAGTGGACCTGGGAGCAATGGCAATTAAAGGGTGGCTCCACACTCCCCAAAGCCCACAAGTTGGGGCCTCACCACTGGATATAGTTTAAGATCATATCCAGGACCACTATTAATGTTGGTAGAAGTTGGTTGGGGAAATAATGAATTCTAGGCCCCACAACAGTGGAGTTACTATCTTTAAGAGTATATCTGAGAAAATAGACCACATATTGTCTTCACATCCCTCGGCTAACATCCACATCTGTGGTGACTTCAACGTCCATAACGTGGAATGGCTGACCCATTCAAATAAGACAGATGATGAGGAGAGGTTTTGTCATGATTTTGCCATTGCTTATGACCTCACTCAGATTGTTCGCGAACCCACCCGTGTGCCCGATACACCCGGTCAATATGCAAGCCTCTTAGACCTTTTTCTCTCAACTTCCCCTGAGCTATGTTCATGTTCCGTTCATCCTCCTCTAGGATCCTCCGACCACTCCGTCGTATCAGTTAAGATAAAAACGAAATGTAAGAAGCCCCCAGACGTACCCCTCCACCGTACTGTATACCGATACTCTATGGCTGACTGGGATAGCTTCCGTACATTCATATCTGATTTACCTCTGCACTCCATGTTTAAAAAGGAAGTGTCCTCTATAGTATCAGATCTGACCGAATGGTTAATTGTAGGCATAGACCAATTCATACCATCTAAAAAATTCCAACAAAAACCTAACAGCCAGCCATGGTTCTCCCCAGAATGTGCTGCTGCTATCGCCCACAGAAATCACTTTTTCCATAGCTACCAACGTAATAGATGCACTGAGACTAAAGCTGCTTTCAGGTCTGCCAGCAACCACTGTAAAAGAGTAATAAAAAATGCAAGAGAGCTATATGCCCAGTCTGTTAAATCCAAGGTAGCTGATCAACGGCTTGGATCCCACCAGTTTTGGCAAATAACAAATAGGATCCTGAACAGAAGTGTGCGTTCTATCCCAACCATTATCAATGGGCCAGAGGTCATCTCGTCAGCGTCAGACAAGGCCAAACTATTTGCAAAGAACTTTGCAGCTAATTCTACCCTATGCGACGAAGGCCATCAACTCCCCATATTTCCTCCTATAACACAGAACACGCTAGGTAACATACAAATATCCGTGCATGAGGTCGCCAAGCTAATCAAGAACCTAGATTCCAGTAAAGCAACTGGCCCTGACTGCATCCATATTATAGTGTTAAAAAAGCTTCAACCAGAACTTGCTCCCATACTTACGAAACTGTTTAAGCGCTGCCTTAAGGAGAAGTGCTTTCCGACTCCCTGGAAGACCTCATCAGTTTGCCCTGTATTCAAAAATTCAGGTGATAAGTCATCTCCCTCTCAGTACAGACCTATAAGTCTCCTGTGTGTTATGAGTAAGTTGCTGGAATCCATATTAAATAGAGAAATAGTCAACCACCTCAGCAGGAATAACCTTCTTAGTGACACACAATATGGTTTCCGCTCTGCAAGATCTACCGCAGATGTGCTGACGGTTATATCCCACAGGATTAGTGAATCTCTTGAAAAAGGCTTCCTTTCTAGGGCAATTGCTCTTGACATATCAAAGGCCTTCGACAAGGTATGGCATAAGGGTCTACTTCACAAGATTTACAGCTACGGTATAACTGGAAATGTTTTCTCAATCATTAAATCATTTCTCTCCGATAGGCTCATAAGAGTAGTGGTAGATGGACAAAAATCGGAGGCCTGCAATATAAATGCTGGAGTCCCTCAGGGGTCAATCCTGGGCCCAACTCTCTTCCTCATCTACATCAATGACCTCCCTAAACACATACTTAAATCATTTGTTGACATCTATGCTGATGACACGACCATCTACGGCAACACATCAAAGGCTGTAAATGACAAAGTTTTCTCTGATTCTCTCTTCTCTGATCTCGAGCGCATGGTTCAATGGGGGAAGATGTGGCTGGTTACCTTTAATGCATCCAAAACCAAACTCCTATCCATCAACGCTCTGATCCCCAGCTGGCATCAATTGTGATGGATGGCTCTCGTCTGGGTGAGGCCCCATGTTTTGACAAGCTTCTGGGTTTGACCTTTACTCCTGATCTGAAATGGAACACGTACATCAAGTCTGTTGCCAAGGTCGCTGGAAAGACGGTGGGATCCTTCTACCGCTCCAGAAGATATCTCACTACTGATGCAATTCTCTATCTATATAAAAGCCAAGTACGCCCAAGGATGGAGTAATGTTGCCATATCTGGGCAGGAGCTGCTAAAAACAGCCTATCATGCCTTGACAGAGTACAAAATAGACTTCGTGGCTTAGTGAGGGATGCCCTTTTCTCTACCCTGCAACCTCTCTCCCACAGAAGAGACGTTGCGAGCCTATCCTTGTTTTATCGTTATTTCCATGGCAGGTGCTCGTCTGAACTCCAATCTCTGGTCCCCCCTCGCCAATCCTTCACAAAAAACACCCGTCTAGCTGAATCCACTGTGAAAAATTTCCCCCACTCTATATCTGTGCCTAAATCAAAACGCGGATTCCATGAACAAAGTTTCTTTCTTAGAACTGCACGCCTGTGGAACTCTGTTCCGTCTGCCTGCTTCCCTCCGGACTACAACTTGGATGTCTTCAAGTCCAATGTTAACAAATTCCTAATGAACCGCCCCCTTAATTAAACACTTCATCAAATCTCCACACTAACGTAATGTACTTGCAATAACCCTTATCCCTGAGTGGCTTCCGGGCCTTGATAAGTGGTGATCACTGTGTAAAAAAAAAAAAAAAAAAAAAAAGGAAGAAAGAGTTTAAAATGAAGAAAGCAATAACTGAAAAAAATCTTTCTGTTTATTTTAACAAAATCAGAAAATTGGCAACAGTTAAGAAAAAAGGGAAGAAGAAAAGTTAAGAGAGAAAGGGAGATAGAAAGAAAGAATAGACAATTTACAAAATTCAATTTCCAATATGATAAACCTTCATCTCTGATAATCAAAATTGTTGTCACAAACACATTGAATTGTTTATTTCTGACAGTGATATTAAAGCATTTATTTCTATTCCATAGCGGAAAATGTGACACAAGGGTTAGAAAGTGTGATTGAAAAGGTCAGCACCTCTGAGAAAAGACACTCAGACCTGCAAAAAGTGGCTCCGCAATCCCATTTGACATTCCCCAGCAGGGGCACCTCGGAAGATTAGCATTAAACTAACCTCTTCTCAAAGAAAGAAGGTAAAGCCTGGGAGGATGAATCTCCTAGAACTGCACAGAACTATCATCATACCGCAATCAACAGAGAAAAGGCCATTAGAAGAATGGCATAGATTGTGTTGATTTTGGCGCTGAGATTAAAAAAAAAAAAAACAGTGCCACAAACTGTGCAAGATTGTGAACTGCTTCTGCTGCTCAATAAGAAAAACGCCTATTTACAAGGCGTCTGTTTTTTGCATTACTTTGCATAAAATATTCTGACCCATTAAAAGAGTTAACTAGATAATTATACTAAGAGATAGAAATATTCGGACGGAATGGAGTCAAGAGAAGTAAAACAAACAAAAAATGGTAAATGCTGACGGATATAAATTCTTTAAAGCAAAGATTTTGATACAAGCACAAGAATCGTGAGATGCAAACTTTTTTTTTGAATGATATTTACATTATTTTGGAAAGGCGCCCAAAAAAGAATAAATTTACATGTCTAAAATAGAACCTCTCTTACATTAATGAGATGAGTGTGTACATCATACAGCAAAGAATCTATATGTGTGTGTATGTGCGTGTGTGTATATATAATTAATTTGTATTTATAAACAAAGAATGAAAAAGAAATGGCACAAAAAAGGAAAGGCTGAAAAGGAAAAGAGGTACATAAAAAGGGCAATAAACAAAAAGAAAGGAACAAATAAAAGAAAAAGAGGAAGATAAAAGGATGAAAAGAATAAAAAGAGGAAGAAAGAAAAGAAAAAAGAAACAATTAAAAGAAACTTGGAAAAGAAAAAAGAAGAAAAGAAAAAAGAAGAAAAGAAAAGGAAACAAAAAGAAAAAAAATGATTAAGGAGAGAGAAAGAGGAGGGGTAATTTACCCACTTCAGCAAGGTTAAAAGCCAATTTGATGTAGAAGAAGGGATCTAGCTCCCCCAAGTAGGGTGCATTATTGAAGGGTCTAAAATTTCCTCTGATCAAATCCATCAGTATTCCCTGACAGGGGTAGTTCAGACAACTGGCAATAAACCAATTCCATTCTTTCCAAGGAGGGAAAGGGATAATGTGTGGGATGATGATCAGTTAGACTGAACAGAACCATAATTGCAATCCAAGATTTCAGCCTTCAGCAAGTCAACCCCCAACCCCCACCCCCTGTGCTAGAATCGTCTGGGCAGGAATAGATACTACTCATTGAATTATTTATTTTCAAAGCAAGGTAAACACATTTTACAAATAAGGCACAAGGTCATCAAAAACATGAGGAGTTGGAGGAGAAGGGGGCATGGATTGTCCTCTGTCTATCCTACTCTTAATTAGATGCATTCATTTAATCATGATATTTTTTCACCTTTTGTCCATCACTTTCACTTCAGCAGTCACCACAATACCACATTTACTCTATTAACTATTCTAAACTTAAAATATCACCAATGGTTTAAAATCAATTTTATTTACAAAAGATATTTACAATTTCGTTTGAAAAAAAGATGGAGAATAGAACAAAAATACAAAAAATAAATAAATAAATAAAAATCAAAGAAAAAAGAAAAAAATCTAAAATCGGAGCGGGGGGGGGGGGTGAAATTAGTAAGTCTCTCCTAACCGTTTTCTAAATATAGATCTACTCTTTTCCGACTTTAAAACCTAAAACAAGCAGAAGCAACACAATCTCTAAATAGGAGTGTGATTTCAACATAACAAAAAGAAATAGAGATATATTTGGGGAGATTATGGTGTACTTCAAATATAGATGCAATTTGAGGCAAAAATAAAAGTGAAGAGAGAACACCTCGGAAAATATCTATTGTATCAAAAAATAAAAAAAGAGACAGTACTCACTCAATAAGCTAAGAAACTTTCTTAACTGGGGTGGATTTCAGAAGAACCTAGAAGCATGTCCACCATTCTCAAGCACGTAACACATACACATATCCAACTCCCTTTTGTATACACAAATTCATAACTTTATACATACATTTTGTTGAATTCCATGGAATGTAATCTTTTTTCTATCACATCTAATTTTAATCTTGAGCTGATGCTTATAAAACATCAGATTCTGCTGAGAAATATTCAACTCCATGCAATCTCAGACATGTCAACCAAACAAGCATTCTAACTATGGATAGGATCATGAGAAACACCATTTGTTTTTCCTTAATCCATTGTCAATCATTGTATATAACTGCATACAGTACTGATTGTTTCAGATTGAGGAGATTTGTTATCTCTTTTGAATTGCGCCATCAGTCAGTATTTATGGTCAACCCTGTCAAAAGCTTTGAATTGATCCAAATTGATCAGGTCATCTTGTTGATGATTATAAAAATCAAATATAAATTCTTCAGAATCAATCGCTCCCGACCTTTTGCACAGCATAATTTTGTTCATGTTCAATCAATTTTACCAATCATCCTTTTTTTTTTTTAATTACATTTTCACCCCAAACAAGGCACATTGCCACTTTGATGTAGGGGGCTACTATCAGGGGCATAAGCTACAGAGGTACTATGTAAGGAATTGGGCAGCAAGATGTCGATTCACGTTACACTTGAACTTCTGCATGTCAGTACGGTTGGGGAAGCAGGGACCCAAAGGGAATTCCAAAGTCTAGCAGTTCTGGGGAAGAAACTACTGAAGTAGAAGGCTCTCTTACATCTAGGGATCTCTACTGTGAAAGGGTGGGATTTAGCTGCTTGTCGGGGTATTAACGTCGAGAGGGTACAAGTGCTTACAGTTCGTCTAGTATCTGATCAAAATTTCTAATGGAAACCTTTACTTAATCCATGGGGGTAGCATGCTCTTGTTGTGTCAGCCATGACTGGATAGAAGTTCTAAGTAATTCGCAATTATATTTTTGAGGATCACTACACTGAGGACTGAACCTTCAACCTCTAAAAGAATGTAACTTACAACTAAATTTTATCGAGTACTTTATCCACTACGCCATGTACAGTACTTGGTAAAACATTTCATGTGTTCAACACTCAAAATACAATTGTAAATTATCAAAGACTTCTATCCAGTCATGGCTAACAGACACGAGCATGCTACCCCCATGCATTAAATAACGGTTCCAGTCAAAATTTTGTGCAGGTTCTCAAGCTCAACAAGATACACTTGAAGAAGGTCGGCGGTTACACTGACCGAAACGTTGTGAAAATCACACTCAAGATGAGAACAGTAGTCTGATAAATGCATATCACCAATGTACAAAAGACAAATCACTAATGTACAAATGTGCGAATCACCAATGTACAAAAACACCAAATATATATATATATATATATATATATATATATATATATATATATATACTAGCGGGAGGGGGTACCCGGCGTTGCCCGGGTGTTTGGAGGTAAGTGTGTGTGTGTTAAAAATAGGTGTAAAAGAAAAAGAAAGTTTTGGTCAGAAGGTTGGATTGAACCCCGAAGCCTTGACGCAAAGGTGGAAATGAAAGGGAAAAAAAGCCAGTCACCTAACCATCTGTGCCACGATGGAGAGGAACTGATAAGGGCGTTATATGAAGGTTTATGAAGCGAAATGAACAGGTGCGAGGAAGTCTGCCCTATTTTTGCACTGCAAGCCAAAGCATTCACGGACATACACAAGAAGAAGCACACACACACACACACACACACACATTTTCGCGTTTATATTTATAGATGCCCCCCGGTTTAGTTAATATATGATGGGAGTAAATTTTCTGTAAATGCAAACAGCGGACTTTATTTTGATTTATGTTTAATTTGTTCTGTACTTGCCCCCCACCTTGGTAAGCAGAAGGACCCAAATATGTATAATGTTATTTTTATGTGTTTCATGCACGTAAATTGAAAGAATTAGTGGCAAAAACTTGGGGGAAAAAAAGGGTAAGAAAGAGTGTTATGAAATCATTTGTAGGTGTTTAAGGCCTAAGAAAAAGTGAAAAAAAAAGAAAAAAATGAAAATAGTCCTGCATAATTTTACCCTAATTCTCATGAATTCCCGTCAAGCATTGAATGGGCGAGACCGGCAGTCATCAATGTCAGCCACAGAGTACAGGAAAAAACAAAACAAACAAAGAATCAAAACGAACTGAAATGAATACAAATGGAAAAAAAAAAATTCCCAGAAAACTTACCGTGTAAAATGCAATTATGTTTATTTTATTTTGTTGGTTTGTTTTGTTTTCTGCAATAAAATCAAAGAAACGAAACAAGCAGGAAAAAAGTTTAAATGGAAAAAAAAAAAAAAAAGAAATAAACAAAACCAGAAAACTGACCGTGTATAACGAATAAATGTCTAATAGATTTTAGTCATAATTTTTTGTTATTGTTGGTCTGTTTTATGCAAAAAAAGTATTTTCTAACTGTATAATTGTTAGGTGTAAGTATAACGGTTTGTTATGTGTTTTGTTTTGTTCTCTTTTTTGTTATTGTTTTCTTTGTCGCTTTTTACCAATTAGAATGTCGTCTGGTTCCATATCGATAGCGTAATAGTAATTGGACTTATGAAGCTACCATAAATTCAATGTATAGAAATCAATAATGAATGCGTAACTAATCCGAAAATAAGTCAGCTCTCTCCCTAGTATCACATATAAAATCACAGAAAACATAATAGAAGGAAAAATACAGTAAAAAAAAATATAAATCCAGTAATCGTTTTAACATTTGAAGAACGCTCGCAGTTGACTTATAGTTTGTTGTAAAACCTTGAATCCAAGGTTAGTTCGTTTCATTTAAGTAACCCTTTGAATCGCAAGAAAAAGGAAAAAAAAAAAAAATGAAAGAAAAAAAAAAGAAAAAAAAGTCAAAGAAAATGGTATAAGTAACCCCTGTAATAGATGTAATCGAAAGTTGCATTTCACCCGACGGTAAATGCCATTCCATTTTTTTTTTAAGCAACTAAGAACTCAAACCGGTGTTTCCTCCCAAATTCCCCTGTGGATGTATCTGCAACAGTCTTAAGTGGTCGCAAGGGAAGTATGAATGTAATAGAGAGAAAAGAGTTTACCACTTCCATTGATTCTTACAGGTTTTGGCGGTGAACTCTTACCAGAAAAAATATAGGAATGTACGGTTATCGAGGCAGTGTAAGGGTAATAGGCCTATAGCACACCTCAGATAATGTGCTGCAGTTTGTGCACATTACATTTGCATGAAATTCCTCGAGTTTTAATCCTATTAAGGTCAAACTCAGAGGGGGAAAAATGACTTCATTTTATTTATATAGATAGATAGATAGATAGATAGAAATAGAATAGAAGAAGAGAATAGATATATATATATATATATATATATATATATATACTAGCAAGTCGACCAGCATTGCCCGGTCATAAAATATGCTTAAATATGATATTTTGATTAGTGCTGATTTTATTATATATAGGAATGATTTAAAAAGTTAAAAACAAAATGACTCATGCGCCACCACCGAGAATCAAAACCAACACGTTTAGCTTACGATTTACTTTTTCCTTTGACGTTAATACCTGAGCTATGAAGACATGTTTGCTGCAAGGCTAAAAATTAAAACATGAACCAACAGCTATTACGTTATGCATGCATATTCGTAGTGCCGTTGTTCAAGCTTCGCTTCGCAAATTTCATTTTTTAAATTTGCACAGATTTTCCCTGGTTAAAACTCAAATATATATATTTTTTAAGACACCTGACGAGGACCTGTAGGTTTAATGGGTGCGATTACCCTATATATAAAGTTTCATATTAGTAGATCAAAAACTGACATATATAGAAAAAGGTTTGTGTTAAACTTTTCATGCAAATATCATGCAAGTATAAATCATATAGAATATCTGCATGAATATAATTACACGTAATAATTAATGGAAATTGATCATTCCATAAGAAAACTGAAAATACTAATAATGAATTAATTAAAATGAATGTTTAAAAGAATATGCAAATTAGTTTTGTTTTGCAAATGAATGCAATTCCACAATCCATATATAACAAAGTTGTATTTTCTTTTTAAATATATAGAAAAAAAGGGTTTTTTAATATAATTTTAAGACAATAAAAAGCAAATTTATATATATATATATATATATATACACACACCAAGTTATAGGTATTTATGAGATAAAACTCATGAATTTAACAAGGTTATTAAAAGTGCTCAATAAAACAAGAGCAAGATATATTTTTATTAACATAGACAAATTTATAAGGTTACAACACGACATGCTAATGTTTCGGACAGATGGTTGGTTAAACCCACAAGTTCTTGTCAGGCAACTTAAAAATAAAAAATTTTGTCTTCTCAGAAGACCAGTTCTCTTTAACAAAATTTTTTTTAAATCGCCTGACGAGGACTTGTAGGTTTAACCAACTGTCTGCATGTCCAGTGTTGCGACCTTATGAAGTTGTCTACATATATATATATATATATATATGTATACAGTAAGTTATAAAACAAGAAAAAAGGGGAGGAGGAGGCCTGCGAGCAAGAGGAGAAGAAAGAGACAGAGATACTGTGAACGAAGGGTGGAAGAGGAAAGAGAAAAGAAAGCTCATGGACGAGAAAGAAAGGAGAGAGAAAAGATAGAGAGAACTAAACCGTATATAGAGAGAGATAAACTGTATGGAGAAAGAGAGAGATAGACCATATATAGAGAGAGGGGACTGAAAAAAGTTGGCAACAGTCAGTGGAGCTTCGCGCTTCAAAGCGACAAGAAAGACATAAGTCAGCAAAGGTCGGGGTGACGAAAGGCGACGGCAACGTGGTAGCAGCGCCGCGGAGGTAAATATCAACGACACCAGCTGATGTTGGCGGCGATGGTAAAGATCTGTTTTGATCAGCGGTCAAAGAATATTGACTGAACAAAAGAATGAACCCAGCGAAAGAAGGATTCATAGAGCACTGAAATTTTTACTATAAATCAAGGGCTTCGATGAGTTTCGGAAACAAATACTTGAAGCAATTAACACGCACGCGCGTAATGAAACATAAATCATCCGAAGGACAAAAATATGAAAATTAACCTGCACGCGCGTAATCAAACATAAACAATTTACAGGAAAGAAATATATATATATATATATATATAAAAGAAAGAGACAAAAGAAAGGTCACATTTCAAAGGACATTAAGTGAGTTTTTCAACCAAAACTTTCATTTCTTCAACATCTCTCTCTTACCCTAGAACCTGTATCTAATTGAGCAGACGATTTCTTGTTTTATGTGAACATTGACTGTTGATATATTTTTCTCTCGGTAGAATTTGAATCATTAAATCATTTCATTCAGTTAGACATATTTAATTTTCTTGAATTGAATTGAATTTTATTTATTTTTTTTATATAAAGAAAATTTTAATTTTTCGACGATACTTGTCCTCGTTATTTCTTATGTGATTTCGTTGTCCAGTATATTTCATTTTATTGTTGTCTTCGAGACGGTTATCCCATTCCCATAACAACGCATTATCAAGGAACCTGGGAAACTTTATTTTTTTTATACATTTCGTTACGTCACCCATCTCTACCGTCCCCAGTAGGGCTGGGATACGTCGTAATAATACACGCACCTTCTATTGAATTTTTAGTTAGCCAATCAGCTCTCTAGTTTCTACTGCACCCTTCCTAATCAGCCAATGAGCAGGCACTTACAGGCCAAAGGCTCAGCTGACCTCCGGTTGACCCATTCCTTTGTGTGTACTATTTTAGTAGGGAGTGCCCTGACCTATTTTAAACCTAGGTTAAATGTGATTTTTTTTTATGTTATATATATATATATATATATATATATATATATATATATATATAATTGATATGTAGTTTGCTTGAAGCATTGTGTGGGATAGGTATGTAGTAGAGATTTAGAAGGCTATCACAATGCGAGGAATGAGATATAGTCAGTGTTGGTGAGAGCAGACGAAAACAAGTGGCGATTTATAAATCAATGTACATACATATATGTCTATATATACATATATTTATTCAGTTGTATTAAATACAAATATCTTACTTGTTATGTCTGTGACAATATCCATAATATATTTCGGAAAAAATTCCTTTTTCAAATGGTGGATGTGACAGATCGATTCAAAACATGCTAGGTGGGTTAGCTTAAATCAAAAAAAATTTGTTTTTCCTTTATATTGGTTTATGTTACTCCAGTTAACTATTTATTATTATTATTTTTTTATATAAATTGCTGTCTTTTACTTATTTATTTAATTTCTTTTGTTTTATATATAATTTATAGGGGGGGGGGCTTGTTTTATATATAATTTATAAGGGGCTGTCTGGACTGTAAGTGGTGTATGAGCAGTGTGCAGTGGTATACTTGTTCTAATGGGTTAGGGTTGTAATGGTAAGTCTTTGGTGGGAACCGCATGTAAAGTTATATAATGAATGATGATTCAAGCCCCAGTCTGTTGTTGAGTTCTGGCCGTAATTTGGATATTAGTAATGATTCCTTTATGCGAAGATTCTCAATGTTGCGTTCTGTGGTTAAAATATCGATTTTAATAGATATATTGGTGTTTCTGCAGGTGTTGAGGTGTTTGTGGAATGTTGATGCTTGTGCTTGTGTGTGTTCCTTGATTTTTAAGTGTAGGGTTCTTGTGGTGCTGCCCACATAGAATTTTCCGCAGGCAGAGCATTCTAGTTTGTAGACTACATGTGTGCGGTGGCAGATGGTTGCGGGGTATATGGGGCAATTTAACTTTACATACGGCTCCCACCAAATACTTACCATTACAACCCTAACCCATTATACCACTGCACACTGCTCATACACTAACTCACAGTCCAGACAGGGCCTTACTACAAACCCCCTCCCATACAAATTATATATATAAAAGAAAGAAATTAAATAAATAAGTAAAAAACAGCAATATATATGAAAAAATAATTTTAAAAATAGTTAACTGAAGTAACATAAACCAATATAAAGGAAAAAATATTATGACTTAAGCTAACCCACCTATTCAAACCCAAATAAACACTAACAACAAACATAAATAAATAAGCAAACAATAATGAAGAATTAAATAAAAAAAATGTTCTATAACCACTTATAGTTTTATTAAAATAAATGAAATAACAATTTCCAAAGGAAAGTCAATCCCCCTTCCCATCTATGTTACTATTCCTGACAACCATACCCCCTAACCTAAACACCCCAACAGTCGGCTAAGAGAACCTCATCCCGCACACACCCTCCCCTCCCCTTTCACATCCTCCCTCTACTTCTCTCCTTCAAAAGTTAACCCATGCAAGCCTGCTAGCAACTTATGTGCCCTAGATACACCAGGTCATTCCACTGAACAAGCAAGGATGTAAATAAATTAAACAAATAAATGAATAATACATAGCAGCAGAAAAAAAAATAAAGACAACAAAATAGACATAGAATATACAAAATAAAAAAAGCTTATGCTAAATCAACAAGTTATAGACTAAAATATATATATATATATATATATATATATATATATATATATATACAAAAAAAATTTATAAAAAAAAAATATGTTAATTACCTAAAACACGCCATACATATAAATCCCCTCCTTACATTTGCGTCATTCAATTCATTTTCCGCTCAATCATCTAGCATGTTTTGAATCGATCTGTCACGTCCACCATTTGAAAAGGGAATTTTTTCCGGAATCTATTATGGATATTGTCACAGACATAACAAGTAAGACATTTGTATTTAATACAACTGAATAAATATATGTATATATAGACATATGTATGTACTTATTGATTTGTAAATCGCCACTTGTTTTCGTTTTCTCTCACCAACACTGACTATATCTCATTCCTCGCATTGTGATAGCCTTATAAATCTCTACTACATATATATATATATATATATATATATATATATATATATATATATATATATATACATACACACACATATGTATGTGTATCCTTGGTTTTGTTGAGGAAATCTGGGAAGGTGCTCCTGTTCCACAGGATTGGATTAATGGTGTCTTGGTGACCCTGTTTAAAGGAAAGGGATAGAAGAATGTTTGTGACCACTACCGTGGGATTATGCTTTTGGAAGCTGTTGGGAAAGTTCTTGAATGACTTCTATTAAACAGGGTACTGGAGGATGTTTGTCCTAATGCTATTCTAGAGTCACAAAGTGGCTTTAGGTCTTGTAGAGGAACTATGGATATGATTTTTTTCAGTCCGGCAAGTCCACGAGAAATGCATTGAACAACAGATACCACTGTATCAAGTGCTTGTGGATCTGACCAAAGCATTTGACACCGTTAACAGGGATGCCCTCTGGTTAATCTTAGAGAAAGTAGGGTGTCCTCCAACTGTGTTAGAATATTCAAGAAACTGCACAGGGACATGAAAGCTTGAGTCTTGTTTAACGCAAAATTGTCTGATGAAATCCCAGTTGACAATTGTGTCAAACAAGTTGATATTCCTACCCTACTATTTTCTCTATATATTTTGCTGCTCTACTTGCTCATATGTTTCGAGATTGCGATAAGGGTGTCATGTTAAAGTTTCAAACCACAGGTCGCATTTTTAATCTTAGAAGATTTAATGCCAGAACCAAGCTGCATCGTGTCTTGGTCAAGGAGTTACTGTTTGCAGACGATGCTGTTTTTTTTTTGTCGCAAACTGAGACTGATATGCAGCATATAATGGATAGCTTTGCTGACTCCTCCACTGCCTTTGGTCTGAGAATCAGTCTGTCTAAAACAAAGGTGATGTTCACTTCTGCACCGGGCCAGTCATACGTGGAGCCAAACATTATGGTCTGTGGTGCTAGAATGGGAGTGATTGACTCATTTGTGTATATCGGTAGTACTCTGTCGAGAGATGGCTGTCTCGACACTGAAATCCACAGGCGAATTCAGAGGGCATCTGTAGCTTTTGGAAGGTTGGAGAAGAGAGTGTGGTCTGATCGTGGCATCACAGACAAGACTAAGATCTGCGTCTACAAGACGTGTGTACTAACCACACTGTTGTATTCATTGGAGACATGGACATTGCATCAAAGGCACATAAAATGGCATGAACGATTTCATCAAAAATACTTGAGACGTATCTTAAACATCAAGTGGCAAGCACAAGTACCCAATACTGAAGTCCTTGTGAGAGCATGTTGCTCTAGTGTTGAGACCCTTGTAATCAGATCTCAAATGCGTTGGGTGGGCCACTTGGTTCGAATGAAAGATCGTAGGATGCCAAAACAAATTTTTTATGGGCAACTAGAAAATGGCAAGTGCCCGCAACACAAGTGTAGGAAGAGGTTCAGGGACTCTACAATGAATAATTTGAAAGTCTTACAAATCGACATCGACACATGGGAAGAACTTACTCTGCAAAGGCTGAAGTGGCGAAAGCTTGTACGTGAAAATTGTGATGCTCTAAAGAAAAGAAAGCAGGCCCACAGCAATCTTAAGCGAGAACTTCGCAAAGGTTTAATTGACGGTCTTAACCATGACACACAGAGTTGGAAATGCGACACTTGTGAACGAGTGCTTTTGTCAAAAGCTGGCTACGTCAACCACCTTAAATCGCACAAAACTCCTGTTCATGTCAACTTTGCACCTATTAGCCCGAACCAAACGATCTGTTTAACATGCAGTTAAGTTTGCAAGTCTATTGCTGGTTTGAGAAGACATGTGATTGTTCATAGAAATACCCTTCAACCTCCAGAGGAAGTCAACTCGATGGAAATTGCTCAATTTGTATGTCACATCTGCTTCAAGATGTGCAAATCTGCGGTGGGAGTGCAGTGTCATCTGAGATGGCATGAACGACAAGATTGGGAGAACTCAATATGACGGCGATCATCTAGAAAGATGCAGCAATCATTATTCATTATATATATAACAAAAAAAATACATTTAACCTAGGTTTAAAATAGGTCAGGGCACTCCCTACTAAAATAGTACACACAAAGGAACGGATCAACTGGAGGTCAGCTGGGCCTTTGTATTGTAAGTGCTTGCTCATTGGCTGATTAGAAAGAGTGTGGTAGAAACTAGAGAGCTTATTGGCTAAAAACTTAATAGAAGGTGAGTATATAATAAAAACGCGAGACAACCAAAAAATACTTGCATAAGCCTGATGAATCCTAGCGTGGATGAAACGCGAATATTCTGTGTAGCTTAATCGCCATATATATTTTATGACTTACTACCTAGCTCTACCTACATATTGAGCACTGTTGAAGTAAATACTTAAAGTTTACGCATAAATAATCTATACTTTCGTATATTAATTTATGTGGTTAAATAAAGTAGTCATATATATATATATATTTCTGTAAAAATATATTTTCTTATAATATATACTAATTCTTATTTAAGAAGCTCAATCTAATTACAGAGCAATAAAGTGAATAAATAAAAATCTATATTCCAAAATTCATGATGCTGACCATCTTATAATTTATTCCTTTAATTCAGTTGACATTTACAATTCTTAACAGTATCTGTTTCGTAGCGTAAAATCAATCACTTGATTCACTGATCAATATAAAAATTAAGTGACTGATTTTGTGCTATGCATACAAAACAGATACTGTCAGGAATTGTAAATGCCAATTGAATTAAAGGAATAAATTATAAGATGGTCAATATCATGAATTTTGGAATATAGTTTTTTATTATATTACCTTTTTTGTATTTATCTTGTTTTCTTTTCTAGTGGTGAGTTTTTTACAAGAATATACTGAACCTGAAGAAGGTGGTGAAAATGTGAGTCAACTCTAAAAAACGTGAAAATAACATTCAAGATGAGAACAGTAGTCACAAGAATCCAAATAATACGAATAATCATTCCTCATCTCAAAAATTCAGAAACATTAAACACATTGAGTATACATGTAAGATAGCGAATCAAACTTTGATTATAATTCATTGTTCGTTCAAGAATGAACACAAGATTGGCAAAATAGTGTTTGCTTTATTACCTTTAACGGTAACTGTAAAAAGTACTCGACAATACTGGTGTATCCATAGTGACAGCTAAGCGAGAGAGGTGTCCATCCGGCTGGAGCACAATTAATGTTCGCCCCAGCTTCAACAAGAGCTTTTACAGCTGTAAGATCATTGGTCTTGGTGGCACGAATAAGATTCTGATCGAGGGACGTTAGGCTGTGGACGGCACTTTCCAGTTTACTGAACTTCACCAAGGAATAATCCATGCCAAGACATCCTGAAAATTTCAGAAAGAATTAAAATTTTAATAGAACAAACATAGAATGCAAAAGAGGACTTCTTTTTTGTATTATAGATACACAGCTTTTAGACTAATGAGAATACAATGGTGGGCTTTTTTTTTTTTTTTTTTTTACAATGGACTAACCACTTATCAAGGCTCGTAGGCCACTCGAGGATAATGGTTAATGAGTGTACAGTAGTCAATGGAACAATGTTGTAATAATCATTAGTAGTGGAAATTTGGTAAATTGGATTACTTAAGAGGATGGCTCATCAAAAACTTGTTTACGTTAGACTTGAAGACGACCATATTCTAGTCAGCTGGAAAGCAGAGTGTAGTAAGGTCCTGGGCGATGCCAGGAGCCTTGCTCATATAGATGAGTATGAGAGAGGATGAGGTATGGTTAAGGGGGGTTATGCTGACACTTTGTCAAGAAAAACAGATGTCCATAAAAGGTATATGTTGAGAGAGGAAGAGAACAGAAAGGAAATCAGAATGATCTCAATGAGTTGGGTGATTGGAACTAGAGTTTAATAAAACCCATTGTGCTTTTAGAAATAAGGAGACTTCGCTTGCTGGGCTCGAAGCAGGACACATCAGCTTCTGGGCTGCCAGCTCAAGAGGATGGCAGCCTTCGACAGAGTAAAGTGAAAAGAACGACTTTCCTTCTCCAACCGAGAAAGTTAATTGAAGAGTTTGATTTCAATTGGAGGATTCTACATCCAGAAACATTTTTTTTTCTTAAATCTGAGAAAAAGCCCAGAATTTAACTAATACTTTTTTGTGTGTACGGACTGTATTCAAAATAATTTTATGCAATAATTATTTTGTTCATAAGAAATGGATCTCCAGAGTTATTATTGATTGCATATTGATTTGAGAGCAACTCACTTGATTTGAGATCTACCCTGAACCCGAGGACAAGTTGCAGCTAAGGAAAGCAGCATGCCAGCCATTCACCGGAGCACCTAGTAAGGATGAACTCAACCACAGCATTTGATGATAAACAGCCAGCCGAAAATAAAAGGGTGTTCACACAGACTTTGGTTCATGTATGTTTTGCATGCCCAGAGTATCAGAGCGGTAGTTTCCAATAATCAGTAACCATCTGGTTACATTTTGAGGGGTCTACCACTACACAGTTAAGAGTGTAGCCACTGGGGCTTAGGGTTAGTTCACATTTTCTTGCTCATGTGTCGACCCTAGTCCTGCTGGGTTGCATTTATGGTCCTGGGAGTTCTATAGGCATGCAGTTCTAAGAAATAAGCTTTGTTCATGGAATCTATGTTTAGGTTTGGGCACAGGTAGTGTGGGAAGTTATTGATAGTGGTTTCAGCAAGACAAGGGTTTTTTGTGAAAGCTTGGCAAGGGGGGAACATAGATTGAAGCTCAGATGAGCACTTGCCATGAACAGAGGCAAGCTCGCAATGATTCTTCAGTGTAAAAGAGGTTGCAGGGAAGAGAAAAGGACATCCCCCACTAGGCTACAAAGTCTACTTTGAACTCTATCAAGGTAAGATAAGGTGCTTCTAGCATATCTTGGTCAGATGCAGCAACAGTACTTCATCCATTCAACGTACTTGGCTCTTATACAGGTAGAGAATTGCATCAGTAGTGAGATATCTACTTTAGCAGTAAAAGGATCCCACCATTTTTCCAGCGACTTTCTTCCGAACAAAATGCAGTGAGAGAAAAGCACAAAGTCGCAGCACTCCTTCTGGGTCTCTTTAGACATGTGGGCTGGCACAGAGTCCTGCTGCCACACCCAGGGTCTTCCAGCAGTCACTTGATTGCATCATGGGATCACCATACTCTTCAGCACATCCATGTACACTTTGATATTGACTTTCAAGCCAACTTCATTGATGTAAGGTGGCATAATGTGGCCCTCACTTGAAACCACATTAAAGACCATTGGTAAAGAGCAGGAGTTGTACAGTGGCGCATTTCCGATCTCGCTCATTGAACACTGTCACTTTCAGACATGATAGAAGGCTCCTATCACTCTTGGGATTTGTACACAACTGGCCAACTAGTAGATGTTCTGCAACAAAGAAAACCGGTTTTCATCAAACGGAAATGGAATCATGCTGTCTTTTCTAGAGCAACAATTTTATCATTCTACCCTGTATATAATCTGAACTATACTACACATAAGTGATGGGATAACTTTCAACTTTTTTCAATATATAAGATAAACGTAGCACAATGTAAAATGGTGTCAAAAATGCATTTAAAATTGAAGTTATATGCTAGTGATGGGATGATTTCAATATTTTTTCCCCTCCCGATTCTGATATAATTACCGATTCCGGTAAATATTAGGTTACCGCAAAAAAAATGTTTTATATATGTAGTTGAATGTCAAAAACGACATTATTTTTGCACCGAACTAATATTAAACTAATGAGTTGTTTTATTCCCGACTAGCATGGGTGCCCGGCGTTGCCCGGGTGTTTGGAGGTGTGTGTTGAGCAAAAAAAAAAAAGAAAAGTGGTAGTAGGAATGCAGACACATACCCGTACCACAAAGGAGGAAAAGAATGGGGAAAAAACGTGACGTCTTTGCTGTTACGACCACCACCAAACCGGAAGTGACGTAGATTTAAATTAAGGCTAGACAATCGAAAAGAGGGGATGACTTTCGAAAATACTATCGAAAATATCAGTGAAAAAAGCGACCTCCCCCTGTAGAAAAGTGTCCAGTTGAGGGTGAACAAATTAATGTTTTTATACAACTTTTCGGTATTTATCGTCTGAAGCCTCAAGCTTCAAAAAACGATACTGATCTTGTAAAAATCTGTCTCCTCTGTCGAAAGTTTTAGGTAGACATGCAAATATGCATACATAGATTTTTATATTGGTAGCTCAAATTTTCGACCCAAATCGATTAAAAAGCTTGCCCTATCTCTGAATACCCTTGATGTAAAATTTCAAATGTTTAGACCAGAAATTGTCTGAGTAATTTGGTAGAGACCGCAGAGGTCAAATTTATTTTAACTTTGACCCCTATTATGACCCCTTAACATTTATTGTTTTGGGCTCAAATCAAGTTATTAAGTTAGATTCATGTCCAAAGAACCTATATCTAAAATTTCAATTGTTTATACCCAAAATTGGCGGAGGAGTTTGGTAAAGTTCTCAAAGGTCAAATCGTTGAACTTTGACCCCTTAACAGCCGAATTTCTGTCCGAAAACCAACCACAAAATTTTCCCAAATTTCCATACTCTGTATATCAAATTTGGAGTCTGCAGACTAAAAATTGACAGAGTTATTGTGTACACAGCCAGACACACACACACACACACACACACACAAACTTTCACTTTTATAGATATATAGATAGATTACCATAAAAACACATGTTAAATGTGCATATATTTTCTCAAACATAAAACACTTGGGGGGGGGGGATCTATAGATTTTAGTTTTACTGGTAGTTTCAAATCAATATTTAAAAATCAGTATTTACTACTGACAGTGGAAGATTTTGTGTTGGCCGTGTGGTTTGTTCCTTGCTAATAGAGTTGGAGATGGCTTTGTGGCTGGGTTCAAATCTCCCAACCGGCTATAATCATAACTCTCTGCACTGATGATTCCTGAAAGGATGAAACACTACTGTCTGTAGGTATTTAAAATAATTTTAGTAATAATCATATACATGCATATATACACACTAGAAGAATACACATTCCAGGATAGGTAAAATTAATTCCACAAATTGAACAGTTCTACATAACGTCTACATCCCGGAGATTCTCACGGTGTCATATTAGGGTGAACTGCTATGGCCTTTCTTCAATTATTTACAAAGATCATCTTTTTTACTCAAGTGTTTTAACATTCTGCTCTTAACCCCCTTGCTAACCTATTCCACAAATTTTGCAACCATGCATCGTCTAACTGATAATTTCATTATTTCATTAGTCAACATGTTCGAGTTGCTTCTGTTCTTGATAAGTTGTTAGCCAATTGTAAAAAAAAAAAAAAAAAAAACTATTAAAAAGGCATAACAGACAGCAATGAACACAGTTTCATATGGAGACATGCAGACACATTCAAAAATCAGATTTCATCATTTTTTATGCAAATCGCTTGAGACAAGATGTGAAGCCCCTTGATCTAAAGAGCTAAAAAGGACTAAAGATGATTATCACAAAGACAGGAGATGCCTATTGACCTCGGTCTTGAGAAGGTCGATATTTTAAGTAGGAGAAAAATAATGAGCAGGAAGAAAGTTCCACAATCTTGTAGTTCTTAAAAAGAAGCTACTGAAATAAGTTGTATTACAATGAGGTATCCAAACAATGAATTAATGGAGACCACTAGACCAACGAGTCAAACGAGCTGGAACAAAGGAAGCAGGAAATAGATCAAACAATTCTGAAAAACACATGTCATAATAGTATTTATAAAAAAAATACTGAGAGTAGCAACATCACGTCTGTAAGAGAAAGCCCGGCAAACCAACAAATAATACTGAAAATTCAAACCTGTGTGTGACATACAACTGAAAGAGAGCCAGACTAGGGCCTTGAACGCCTTGAGAAAACAAAAATAATTTTGCAAAAAGAATAGATAATGAATACAAATACCTGTTTCAAATAAAGAGCTAAATTCATGCTTTAAGTTGAGAACAAAGAAAGAATTTGGATAGAGTAAGCAATGGATTGTATTACAAGCGAAAAACAACTACACAAATATTCATAGAATTTTAACAGCAAAAAAAACAAAAAAAAAACGAACAAACAAAAAATTTCATTTTGCGAACAACCTGGCAAGATTCATCCAGGAATTTCAACGATCGTCACAACCACCCTCTAATGTACATACTTTTCTTCAAATAGAAAATACAAAACTTGATAATCTGTTTGGTTTTTTTTACTTGGTTTGATTTTTTGATAAGAGGAACAAAGTGAGTACTCTACTATTATGTAAATTATCATGAAAATCTTGTATAATTATTATCATTAAGTTTCTATAAGATATTTAAGTTTGTTGGAATTATATTTCAATTTGTGTGGCTTGGTCTTAGTATACTTCAGAGAATCTTAACCTTTTTATGTTTTTTCATCCCTAATTCCAATTTATCAGCATATCATTTACTCTTCAGAATAAAGTAACAATACAATTAAAATACCTAAAAATAAATGCCTCCTTCTTTTGAGATTATATATATATATACACACACATATATATATATATATATATATATATATATATATATATAATACACACACACAGGGTGGAGTAGAAATAACAGATGTTTTTGAAATTTTGCCACACCGAAAATGGACATTATATGAAAGATATCACTTTCCACACTTGACTTTATAGAATGGCAAACCTTTTTGAACAAATTGAGAAAATTATCTCATGTCCAATAAAATCTTATATACAAACTGAGAATAGGAAACTTTTCGGCATCTAGGAACCTCAACAGTGAAGGGGTAGGATTTTGTTGCTTGTTGGGTAAGTTGGTAGTATGTACATCGAGGGGACATAAGTGTTATGAGTTCATCAGAGCAGATTCAATTAAAATTATTGTAAAATGGGAGCAGAGATATCACATTGCAGCACTGGTGCAACGATTTCAAAACTTACTTTAAGATTCTTCAAATTCACAGAGTGGGTATTTGTATCTTGGGTCGGTTGGAGGAGGAAAAGATACCAGAGCAGAAGCCTGCACCCCAGCTGGTCAGAGGGAAAAAGACCCTCTCTCTAGCCGGGCCTTTAGTTTTTATGAACACAACTGATTCTCCCTCTGTCACTTGGAGATTACGCTTTCTTCTTTTCTTTCTCCTAAAATCCTTCTCTCTTTCTTTCATTTTTGAAATCTTTGTTTTCTTTCTTTTTCTTTTCACATGTAGCATCTCTGCAGCCTGTTTTACAACTACAAGGTACCTTCAATAAGTTTCTAGACTTTTTGTACAGACATATAAAAATATTGTCGACTCTTGAAAATTCAGTATGTTATTGCTATACATCTTATGAGATAACTGACCAATTTTTATAACTTCAGGTTCAAATGAATAGCTACAGCAGGAATTGGAATACACCCTACTAAAGCCTGATTGTAACAGCTGGTAAATTTCAAAAATGCAACTTGGACATGAGAACACTTTAGAAGAACGATATGCATTAAAATTCTGTTTTACACTTGGAAAAAATGTCACAGAAACGTATGGAATACTTCATACTACTTTTGAACCATCTTCCACGAATTGAGCATCAGTTTTTGAGTGGCATAAGAGATTCAAGGAAGGCAGGGAGTCTGTGAAGGATGATGAAAGGTGTTGAATGGGTTAAGGAAGTCAGAACACGAGAGCTGATTGGCCAAATAAAGAATTTCATGGATTAGGATCGTTGTGTGTCTATAGAGACAATAAGTGCAGTTTGATGTCAGTGTAAAAATTGCCACACATAATTATTCGCGAGGAACTGAAGATGCAGAAGATTTGCACAAAGTTTGTCCAAAGGGTGCTCAGAAAAGATCAGTCCACAACTCCATTTTTGTCACCAAGATGGGCACCAAGACAGTTCCTCACACTCCCTACCTTGCTCTCTATGACTTTTGGTTTTTCCGTAAGTTCAAGGAAAACCTCAGAGTATGTCGATATAAGACAATTGATGGGATAAAAGAGGCTACGATGAAGGTCATTGACACGCTCACGCAAGAGGACTTCCATGGGGCATTCCAGAAGTTGTTGGAACAGTACAAGAAGTGGATTGCAGCCGGAGGAGATTACTTCGAAGGGATTAGAATTTCATGTGTGTACTATCAATAAAAGTGTCACCACTTATTAAGGCCCGGAGGCCATTCGAGGATAAGGGTTAATGAGTGTACGGTAGTCAATTGGACAATATTGTAGTAACCATTTGTAGTGGAAATTTGGTAAATTGGATTACTTAAGGCTCATTAAGAATTTGTTCATGTTGGACTTGAAGATGACCATATTGTAGTCAGCTGAAGAGCAGGGACACGGAACAAAGTTTTACAGGCATGCAGTCCTAAGAAAGAAAATTTTTTCATGAAATCTACATTGAAGTTTTAGGCACAGATAAAGAGTGGGGGAAATTATTGATAGCCATTTCAGTTAGATGAGTTTTTTCACAAAAGTTTGGTGAGGGTGGGGGGCATAGATTGAAGCTCAGGCGAGCACTTGCCATGAAAATAATGAAATAACAATAGAGCAGAGACAGGCTCGCAACATCTCTTCTGTGGGAAAGAAGTTGCAGGGAAGAGAAAAGGACATCATCGACTAGGCTTCGAAATCTATTTTGAACTCTGTCAAGGCAAGATAAGGTGTTTCTATCAGCTCCTGCCCAGATGTGGCAACAGTACTCCATCCATTGGACATACTTAGCTCTTATACAGGTAAAGAATCGCATCAGCAGTGAGATATCTACAAGAGCGGTAGATTGATCCCACCATTTTTCCAATGACCTTGGCAACAGATTTTATGTATTTCAGATCACGAGTAATGGTCAGACGAAAGTCATTCATTTTGATTGATGCCAATAGAGTCACCTATTATTATTTTTAACTTAAAAAGTTGAAGAACTACAAAGACAGGAGTGATGCCATTAAAACCATTCGTGCCCCAGAATTTATTTTTCTACATAGACACCATCATTCTCAACGCACTTTTGCCAAGAAATTCAATAACACATTTTTTGCTTCTGACACACGTCCATGATAGGGGTTGCTTTCTTAGAGTCTAATACCGTCAATATCTGTAACAGAGAGATGAAACAATTAGGTCATGAATGCATAAGTTCAGTTATCATAACAATGTAATTTGCAATCCTTTTTGATCCATTCAGGCAGAATAAAAATAGGAGGCATTACTTTTCGAATGCCCTTCATATCTTAGTACATACATATGGCAGTTTTTTACAAACTTAATAGGAATAGGATGAGAATCATACCACATTATATCATAATAAATTTAATAGAAATATTGAATTAAAAAAAAAAAAAGAAATGAGGATAACATTCTTGACGTTTGGCCAAGATCACAGTGTAGTATCTGTTCTGATGCTACATTTCACCTTTTCTGTCCTCGGTCAGTGGAGGAGAAATCCTTCATGACTGAGAACTTTTATTTTTGTTCCTATCCAGAGTGCCCTTTTTGGAGGAGTTGGATTTTTCCCCCCACCGACCTTGTGTCTAACTCTGCCCTCGTGGGGAGGCAAGTAAATTGGAACACTGTAACATAGCGTGGCTGTGCAGATGCAAATGCATGTGAAATGACGTCACCAAATAAAGACTTTAAAAAAAAGATCACATTAGAGACGGAAAGAACATTCAAGATCACCTGAGAAAATGGATGACATTTGAGAAGACGATCACGGGAGGGTCGTCAGAGTGATACTGAGAGAATGAGGAAATGAATGTTGTGCAACAAAAAAAGTAAGTTGAATTCTTTCCTATTCTTTGTCTGCTTTATGACTGAGACTACAACGTGTTGGTTCCTGGACAACGTTACAACACAACATCATATCATCCTTATAATAAATTTTGTATAAATATTGAATTTAAAAAAAAAAAAAGGATGGGGATCACACTGCATCATATCCTTATCATAATAAATTTCGTAGAAATATTAAAAAAAAATAACAGAAAGAAAGAAAAGGAGGAAAAGGGAAAATGCATGTGTGATATTCTGCATAACCTCCTGTTCGGCTTCCCCTAACCGAACTGAAACTCGTTAAAAAATGATGACAGTACAATCTAAAAATAAGCTTAAACCAGGCTTAGGGTCAAACAAATCCAACTTGCCTCCTCCCTTGAGGCTTGCATTCACAAATATCCGTGGGCTTAGAACTAATTTAGCTGATGTTGAAGCATTTCTCCTAACAAATACCCCGGGTATCTTAGCACTAAGTGAGACTAACCTACACTCCTCCATCCCCTCTAACTACTTTAACATGCCTGGATATCTCCCACTCTGCCGTAAGGACTCCAACAGACATATGCAGACACACTTGGAGTTTACATTCGTAATACCCTTCCCTTGACTAGAGAAACAAACCTAGAAACGGATGATGAAGCCTTTATGTGCTTTAGACTAATCATGCAACACAACATTAGCTCTTTTACTTTCTCTACCGCTCTCCCTCGACCCAAGACTGCACCATAATAAACAAAGTATCTGACAGCATAGACACAGCACTCTCCTTCGACACTAGTGCCCAAGTGCATATATTTGGTGACTTTAATGTTCATCACAAAAACTGGCTTGAATTCTCTACTTACACAGATGCAGCAGGCAGCACAACTCATAGCTTCTCTGTATCTCACTCCCTATCGCAAATGGTTACTTTTCCAACCCACTTCCCTGATCAGGAAGAACAACACGCATCACTATTAGATCTGTTTTTGACCACAGTTCCTGATGACTGTGTAACGAAAGCCGACAGCCCACTTGGGAACGCTGATCATGCGGTGATAATGGTTGAAATCGCCCTAAACTCTAGACCCAAAAGTGAAGAGCCAGTGCTCAAAACAACAAGATATTATAAAAAGGCTGACTGGGAAGCCATCAGAGATCTTATCAGAGACGCCCCATGGGGAAATATTTTTTCTCTTCCTGCTGAACAGTGTGCAACCGAGACCACTGAATGGTTCAAAACTACAATCGAAGCGCATGTTCCCATGCGGAAATTCTATAGCAAGCCCTACTCTCCCCAATGGTTTACTTCGACTTGCGCAACTGCCATTGCTCAAAGGCAGCATGCATTCCGCAGATTTAACCGACATAAGTCCAGTTCAAACAGACAGAAGTACATAGAAGCTAGAAGTAACATTAAGAAAGAAATAGCGACAGCTAAGAGGGAATTTACGGAAACCACTAAAAAACGCATCGAAGCACAAAAACTAGGAACTCGTGACTTCTGGAAAATCTACAACAGTGTAGTAAATAGTGGGCAATCAACAATTCCCCCACTAACCAACAATCACGAGGTTCTTTGCTCAGCAACCGAGAAGGCTAACATGCTTGTCAGTCGGTTTGCCTCAAACTCCACACAGGACCCTCTAAACCACCCCCTACCTCAATTTCCTATGCGGACAGACGCCACGCTTGACGATCTAATTATCACCCCTGCTCAGGTGCATGCTATCATTAAAAACCTTGACACTTCAAAAGCATGTGGACCCGACCTCATCCCAGCTGTGCTATTAAAAAAGTGCTCAGCCGAAGTAGCTCCAGTTCTCTCCAAACTCTACAACAAATGCCTTAATGAATCTTGCTTTCCGGGCTGTTGGAAAACTGCTTTTGTAGTACCAGTATTCAAGAATTCTGGCGAAAGAACTGACCCATTAAATTATCGCCCTATTAGCCTCCTCCCACTTTTTGCCAAAATATTTGAGACCTTAATTAACCATGCTCTAGTCCAGCACCTTACAGATGCTAAACTTCTGACCAACCAACAATATGGATTTAGACACGCCCGTTCCACGGCAGACATCCTCACTGTAATCTCTGAACGCATATACCATTCACTGGACAAAGCGGGAGAGGACAGAGCGGTAGCTCTAGATATATCCAAGGCTTTTGACAGGGTATGGCATGAGGGTCTCCTCAGGAAGATTAGATCTTACGGTATCACTGGTAGAATACTTAACATAATTAAATCCTTCTTAGATAAGAGAAAAATCCAGGTTGTCCTCGACGGTCGTACATCTAAACAATATGATATAAATGCGGGAGTGCCCCAGGGATCTATCCTTGGACCTCTGCTGTTCCTGATAGTCATAAATGACCTCCCCGATAAAATTGCCTCTGAGATGGATATATATGCTGATGACACCACACTCTATAGCAGGCACGACAGGAAAACAAATGAACATATATCTAAAGTAATGGCAGAAACACTAGAGGATGACCTCCAATCAGTAGTGGAATGGGGACAAAAATGGATGGTCACGTTCAATGCCGCCAAGACAAAACTGGTTTCATTCAATAATTACAAGAAACCTCTACCACCTATAGCAATGGCCAATGACTCTTTATCTGAGAGTACATCTCTCAAGCTCCTTGGCCGAACGTTCACAGGAAACATGAGCTGGAACAATTACATCGAGAGCATTGCCAGGGCCGCTGCGAGGAAGGTGGGCTCTCTCTACCGTGCTAGAAAACTTCTAACACCCGAAAGTATCCTGTACCTCTACAAGGCCACTATTCGCCCATGTATGGAGTATTGCTGTCATATTTGGGCTGGTGCATCGGCTACTAGTCTCTCGCTCCTTGACAGGGTTCAAAAGAGAGTCGCAAATCTGATAGGCCCTAAACTGGCATCTAAGCTTCAGCCTCTGTCCCATCGTCGAAATGTTGCATCCCTCTGCCTGTTCTACAAGTATTATAATGGTGAATGCTCTGATGAACTGCAAGCACTTGTGCCCCCACGACATAAACACCCTCGACAGACCCGACAAGCTGCAAAATCCCACCCCCACACTGTAGAGATCCCTAGATGTAAAAGATCTTTCTACTCCAGTAGTTTCTTCCCCAGAACTGCTAGACTTTGAATTCCATTCCAGGTCACTGCTTCCCCAACTGTACTGACATGCATAAGTTCAAGTGCAACGTGAACCAACATCTCGCTGCCCAAATCCCTACATAGTACCCCAGTAGATGTTTCCCCTGATAGTAGCCCCCTACACCAAAGTGGCAATGTGCCTTGTTTGGGGTGAAAATGTAATAAAAAAAAAAAAATTTTTTTAAATAATAAAAAAGATAATGGATTTTTATCAATAAAGTTATCTCAAAAGAACCCTTAAACTATTCCTAAACTGAAGAGGGTCATCACAGTCAAAACAAATCAACAATTTTGCAAATCATATACAGTTTATGTATCTCCATGAACAGTGATAAAACAGACTGTTGAACAGTCATGGCTGAAACTAACCTGGTGAACAAGTCAGCTATAATATCAAGTTTATATGATTGGATTACAGAAAGGGTTGTGAATTTTTATTATGCGGGGGGTCACCCTTTATATACAAGATAATCGATAGAGGAACCACTGATCTCATCCTGACCACTGCATATCAAGTGACGTCATGAGATTTCTTTATTTTATGAAATACTAGCAGTTCAGCCAGGCTTTGCTCGGCCCCTATGTACTGTTCATAACTTTATGTGGATATATATATATATATATATATATATATATATATATATATATATATATCTGTATGTATTAAAAAGTTTGACTCATGTCCAGATAACCAACAGAAAAAATTTCAAGTGTTTAGACCCAAAATTAGCGGAGAGTCTGCAAAGGTCAACTCTTTCAACTTTGACCTCTTGGCAGCCAAATTTTCACTCAAAAACTGATTAAAAAGCTTGCTGAATATTTGAATACACTTTATGTAAAATTTCAAATATTTAGACCCAAAATTGTCTGAATAGTTTGCTAGAGACCACAAAGGTCAAATTTTTTTAACTTTGATCCGTTGGCAGCCAAATCTTTGGCATAAAAACCGATTAAAAAGATTTTCCCAAATCTCAATATCCCTTATGTCAAATCTCGAGTCTGTAGATTGAAAATTGACAGAGTAGTTTGGTAGAGAAATGTACACACACAGACAAAATTTCACTTTTATAGATAGATAGCATTCTGGCAAAGTCATCCAGTCTATCACTTTGCAAAGTTCCCAACTTAAAATACTTGAAACCAAAATTTTGAATAATAAACATTTCATAAGTTTGTTGCAAACACAAGACTAAAACTTTCGCATTCATTCATATAAATTAACATTTTGGTTATTCGTATTATTTGGATTCTTTTAGACTACTGTTTTCATCTTGAAGGTCATTTTCACAACGTTTCAGCCGATGTAACCTCCGACCTTCTCGTATGTCTTGTCAAAAACTTGGGGAATTTGTACGGAAATTTGAACAGAACCTTTTATTTGCTTCATGGAGGTAGCATGCTTTTGTTCCGTCAGCCATGACTAGATAGAGGCCCTAAGTAATTTGCAATTGTATTTTTCGGTCACCTACACTGAGAATTGAACATTCAACCTTCAGGAGAATATCACTTTTACACACATACATATCTAAGTGCAAATATACACACACGTATACTCGAGTAAAACTTCTATATATAGACGCATATAAGCATACTGACACAAACTGATTCACAAAAATTCATATATAGACCGATACAAGCACTCATGCACAGAAGGAGACCTGAAAATAGATAAATTGGATTGTTCGAAATGGTCACGGTCCAAATAGAACCGAACACAAAAACAAAAAAATTAAAATACCAGAATCTGAAAACAACGTGGTCATTAAACTTTCGGTCTGGAACAAACTGCATACGGCATAATCACACACACTAATTCGCGTTAAGTCAGCAAGGTTAAGCAACATGTAGCCTGGTCAGTACTAAAATAGGTGACCATTTGGTAATACCAGGTGCTGTATGTGTTCTGAATCCTGGATAGACATTAGCGCTGCCAGGTTGTTGTTGCCCAAGACACGTTGCATGAAAATATGCAACAGCCCCATGGCCTCAGAGGGTAAACAGACTCATCACCCAAAGTGTAGCATCTGTTTTGATACTAGACTTTATCTTTCAATGAAGTAGAAATTATTTTAGAAAGCAATTTCTATTTTCATCCAACCAGAGGTCCCTTTTTTAGGGAGCAGGATTTTTCCACCCACATTAAAAAAAAAAAAAAATCGATATTCTAACTCTACCCTCGTGGGGAGACAAGTAAATAGGCACTGAAAGAAATGAACAATAAGCTCATAAGTGGAAGCTTTCGTTCAGTCTCGAAAAACAATGGATACTCCTGTAAGGTTAGCTGCACGTGTAATTGTGAAGCAAGGCTTGTGCAATCTCCTGAATTACCACCGCTCCAGTGGCAAAAAGAAGTCCAGGATGCCACTGGACTCAAACAATGCCAAGATAAGCAGAGAGCATATACAGCACCTGGAATTCCCAAATGGTCACCCATTTTAGTACTGACTAGGATCAACGTTGCTTAAATAAGCTCTCTCTCTCACACACACACACACACACATTCCACACGTAAAAAAAAAAAATACAAAAGAGAATGAAAGTCAGAAAAGAATTAATAGAACAAATACAATACGCCATGAAATAAGGTGACATTAATCACGGTCAGGGAATGAATAATTCAAATTTGCCAAGTAGGTTCGGGGAGAGGGGGATATTATGTACATGCAGGAGTAAACCTACGACACTCTTTTGTTTAATGAATGAGATCGCATTTTATTTGATGTCTCTGTGTATGTTTTTAAATTGGTTACTCAACATTAGTGATGAAAAGAACATATATTAAGCAACTTATTTCGGCTTAAACACACTCATAAAATTTAGATTTTTAAAAAATTTTCATTACTCAAGATTATACAGTAAAGTACAAGTTCATATATATATATATATAAAATTGTAGTTTGTTTGTTTTTTTTGTTTGTTTAATTTTCATTCAGAAAAACATCAATTTTCAGAACAGAAATTTATTGTTTGAATAAAGAATACAATTCAGATTTTTTTTTTCCTTAATCCATGGAATTTTGATGTAGGCTTATCTCCTCAGAGGAAAAGTCATTAGCAAATATTAGATCTAATTTGAAATAATATGGTTATTTAGTACATACAAATAAAATATGTTTAAAAATTAATTACATCTTTTTAGGGGTCATAGATAAAGAAAAAAAATCAATGAAATAAAAGTAGGTACAATAGAAGAATATGAATTTACGGTATCGTGGTAAAAACTACTAATTCCATTTGTTCTATCAAATATATTGAGCTATTCTTTTTAGCTCAGATTGACTTATATAACCTCAAAAAAAAAAAATAAAAGATAGTAATAAAATATTCTGTAAGACTCGATACCACATGATTAATTAATCTGTGTTCCTACTCACCTCTGGATTCCAATATCTATACATATAAATTCGTATACCTGTCTGTTTGTTCACATGTTGATTAATATATACAAAAATCCATTACTTTATCATATTATTCATTCCCATATATACTATGATTATTGCAAAATATAAGATTAAAGAGGTGATGTCATGTGCATATTACATTAAGGAAAATCGACTTTATTAAATAGCGGTGTATTAGTTATTGTTTATAGTGAGAGAATTATTTTAAGTGTTCTATTCAAGTTAATTCTTTAAATTTGATTTATATTGATAACATATTTAATTTAATTTATTTTTACCGACATCGATTTTTTTATAAATCGGTTTGAGTTATTTCTCTTGGGCACGAACGTTCTTTTTGTTTTTGATTTCTTTTTCGGCAGATATTAAAACTAAAAACTTTCAAGCATTATTTTTGGAATTAGTTTAAATAAAATAATTTCCATGATTTCGCAATTAACGTTGTGGTCCAGTGAATTTTTATTTTAAAATAAACAAACAATCCAATTCAACTACGATTCTTTGTTTAAAAAAAAAAAAAAAAAAAAAAAAAACTTATTTAAAATGCAGAAAATATTAACAATTGTTTATTTGGATAATTTAAAACGCAAAAAAAAAAAAAAATTAGGCTGCTGAAGACATACACAGTAAAAAAAATATGTTGTCAACAGGTCAAAGTTGATTTATTTGTGAGAAAAATGCGACAGTATAGTTGTAATACAGAAGAGTTGCAAAAGGTCCCCTAAGGGGTCAGTATGTTATATTAGCTATGGAATTAATGTATGAGCATGACACTTGTGACGTAAAGAAAATAGTTTTTTTGTGACATAACAGAAACATTTCTATGAAAGTGTATTAAAATGAAAAAAAGGATATAGATAGATTTCTATAAGTCATTCTGTTTATAATTGTTTATTTTTGAAAAAAAAAACCCCAAAAAAACTTACAGCCATTGAATTATAACCAGTAGTAGTAATAGTAGGATAAGGAAGAGGAGGCGTAGTAGTAGTAGGAAGAGGAGGCGTAGTAGTAGTTGTAAAGAGGAGAAGTAATAGTAGTAGCAAGAAGAGAAGGCATAGTAGTAGTAGGAGGAGGAGGAGGAGGATAGTGCGCAAGCAAACAAACAAACAACCAAGAACGACAGTTTTAGTATTATATAGATATATTTCCCCAAAACCTCTGGCCTTGATGGAGGGGAGACTAAAACTTGCTGCTATAGTTTCAAATGATCTGAAATAACAACAAGGGGAGACTCATATCTCCCCTCTTTTGAAAATCGGGTACGATTATGAATATCTCCATATCAAATAATCCTTATACATTGTGAAATTTACTTTATGTATGAAAACCAAAGAGGGGAAATATAACATATGGGAAATATTTAGAATCAAGTTTCCCCTTGCTGTTATTTCAAATCATTTGAAACTATAGCAGCAAGTTTTAGTCTCCACTCCAAGGCCAGAGATTTTGGGGAAATATTAGATATTTTGTAATTCATATGCAGAACTAGGAAAACAAATGACTATGATTGAAACATTTTACGGCTGT
This sequence comes from Euprymna scolopes, assembly GCF_053919585.1. Classification (NCBI taxonomy): domain Eukaryota; kingdom Metazoa; phylum Mollusca; class Cephalopoda; order Sepiida; family Sepiolidae; genus Euprymna; species Euprymna scolopes. The sequence continues at coordinate 15,022,537 of NC_136505.1, read as the reverse complement.
AAAAAAAAAATGCCAAAAATAGGCTCTGGATGATGGATGATCCCCCTCAATATGCGACCTTAAAGGCAAATATGACATAGCCCACTACACAATTCAGGTCATTAGCTTTCTAACGAGCCTTCATTTGTTAAATTCTGACCAATAGTCGTTTGATGACTGTATGGTAGTCAATGGGATAATATTGTAGTAATCGTTAATAGTGGAAATTTGGTAAATTGGATTACTTAAGGGGACGGCTCATCAAGAACTTGTTTACGTTGGACTTGAAAATGACCATATTGTAGTCAGCTGGAAAGCAGGCAAACAGAAGAGAGTTCCACAGGGGTGCAGTTCTAAGAAAGAAGCTTTGTTTATAGAATCCACATTTAGATTTAGGCACAGATAACGAGTGGGGAAAATTATTGATAGTGGTTTCAGTTAGACGAGTGTTTTCCATAGAAGTTTTGCAAAAGGAGGAACCATAAATTGGAGCTCAGATGAGTAATTGCCATGAAAATAACAATAGAACAGAGACAGGCTTGTAACGTTTCTTCTGCGGGAAAGAAGTTACAGAGAAGAGAAAAGGGTATCCCCTAGCAGCTCCTACCCAGATGTGGCAACAATACTCCATCCTAGGACGTACTTGGCTCTTATACAGGTAATGAATTGCATCGGCAGTGAGATATCTTCTGGAGCGGTAGAATGATTTCACCATCTTTCCCGTGACCTTGACCACGGATTTGATGTACATGTTCCATTTCAGATTAGGAGTAAAGGTCAGACCAAGAAGCTGGATAGCAATGATAGTAAATAACAAAACTTAGTTGCAACAAATATGGGTGGGTGGGTGATGGGTCATGTTAATAAATTGTATAATTATGTGCTAATTAGTCATCTGTACGGGCAGTTTCTAGAGCTGTAAGCTTTTGTAAACTATTTCATCATCAGCAAAAATTGCTAACAACTAACCTACATATTATGATTGTGTTCTCACCACAGAGGCATCTCGTTACACAATAGAGGTTTTGCTTGCAACATCTGTGTCAGAAGCATTCTCGTGTATGCCAGCGAGACTTGGCCTGTTACAATTGAGGACATTATCAGACTAACTCGCAACAATCTTGCAATGATACGATGGATATGTTCCTCAAAGCTTGCTGATAGAACCCCCTCTAAAAGAACAGAGGTCCAGGTTTTACCTCAATTTGGCAGATGAGACCTTACACTGCAATAGATTGAGATGATTTGGCCACATTCAACACATGACAGCCGACAAGTGGCCAAGAGGCTTTGATGTCGCTGGAGCCTGTCCAAGACGTCAACTTAGGAAGATGTGGAATGATAACATAAAGGAGGATGTGTAACATTATAGGTTAACAGAAGCATTACTAATGGATTAAATCAAATGAAAAGAAGCCAAACATCTAAGTTGACGAATCACTAATGTAGCAATGACTAATAACTAGGCCTATGACAACAGCATATTCTTTTCATTGTTTTGACTCAAGTATATATCCACACACAGACACAGTTAATCGAGAACCACATCACTCTATATAAAAGTATATAAGATATCAACGGATACACACTTGAGCGTCAAAACAATGAAAAGAATATGCTGTTGTCATAGCCCTACTAATAACACCTTCTCTGAGAGCTCATCCTTCAAACTCCTCAGTTTAACAATCACAGGCAACATGAACTGGAGCAAAAGCTGCTGTAAAGAAGATGGGTTCCTTTTACTGTGCTAGAAAGTTACTCACACTTGAGAGTATCATGTATCTCTACAAAGCCAGCATTCGTCCAAGCATGGAGTATTGTAGTCACATATGGTGAATTCACCACTTAGACAGGCCCCAAAAAAGAGTCTCCGATCTAATAAGGACCACACTATTAACCAAGCTCCAACCCCTGGCCCATCTGTGCCTGTTTTTGAATGGAATGTGCTCTGATGAACTTATTGCACTTATACCTTCACAACATAAATACTCCTGATAAACCTGTTTAGCAACAAAATCTCACCCCTTCACTGCAGATGCTGGAAAGCCTTATACACATAGCTTCTTCTATCAAACTGCTAGATTTTAATGAAATATGCTCTTATGAATGTATTGTAGTTTGTTTTTTTTTTGATAAGAAAATCAAATTTCATGAGTAAACAAAGGGACTGTCTCACGTCGCTATCTAAAAATGAAAAAAGGGGCAGATAAGTCCACAATAATTTAAACTTGCAAGATCAGTCTTGTAATGCTACTGATTTCACATTGTTTTAAATCGTTTACAAACGATTTTCTTTATAAAAAATAAAACTATTTGATCAATTTACATGATTTTTTTTAAATATAACATTTCTGTTCTGTATCATAAAGATTTTTCTGTAGTTTTGATTTTTTTTAATTAGGTTGAATTCTAAATAAGAACTATCCATTTTAAGCAAAACTAAGTCCTAAGCATTACTGCAATTGTGTTGGCTATGAACGTTTCAGAAATATTAATGTAGCAGTTATGTTTAAATATTCCTCAAATTAGATCATTGATCGGTTTTAACACTGACCTTTTCTTCAAGGCAGTTATAAAAAAAGTATTTGAGGTCATCCAACCGTGGTCAATGGACTGAAGTGGAGATTTTCTCAAGGCTGAAATCAGTCAACAACCGAACTTGTATTGCATTGTCATTCACATAAAATGAGTCAACAATCGAACTTGTATTGCATTGTAATTCACATAACTGAAATATTTCTGAAACATTGTTAAAATAAAGTAATGTTTTTCCTTTGCCTGAAAAAAAAAAAAAATGTAATTACTATAGCCATTTTCATCAGAAAAAAAATAGAGCTGATTAGAGTAAATAAAAACGAGATTCAATTTTTTTAGGCGATTACATGTAAACTAATGATGGGACGATTCCAATATTTTTCCGATTTTAATACAATTAGCGATTCTGTTTTAAATTCCCAATTCTGATTGTTTTATAACCTTTAAACATTAAGTTATTGCCTTTATTTTTTTTATTCATATTACCCTAAAAGCCCATATAATATGTGTCATGGTTTGCTAGCTAATTACTCCTAAACAAAAACATGTTGTCTGCTGAAACTTGACACTCCCGGAAATACGCTATGACCACATGTGCTAAAAATAGCAATGACCGTTTTTAAACAACAATGAAAAAACTCAAAAACTAAACATAAACAAAGGACTATTATTAGATTAGTACAAAAATGTCGTTTTTTTTATGTTCAACTTCAAAAGGTCATAACTCCTTTCATAATAAACTTTATTAATCGAAATAAGAACCATTAGAATCGACACATTTTTGCCAACAAGAAACAAGTTTATTTATCCCATTAACATAGAAATCCAGTGATTAAGTCATTGAAGGCCGATTCGGCATCATATCAGCTTTTGAAGCATTTTTCGCTCAGGAAGTTGTCAAGATGCTTGAAAGAGGTCCGGCGAATATGGTGGATAAGGCAAGGTTTTGTAGCCGAATTCGTTCAGCTTCTACAGGGTCAGTTAAGCAATATGCAGGCAAGCATTGTCATGGAGGAGAATTGGTCCCTTCATATTGATGAATCTCAGGCACATATGTTGGAGCTTCTGGTGCATTTCATAAATTTGTCGACAGTACTTCTCCGCGGTAACCATTTTGCCCAGATTGAAGAAGCTGTGATAGATGAGACTGGCCGCAAACCATTAAACAGTCTCCATAACCTTTTTTTGATGCAATTTCGGCTTCGGTAAGTGTTGTGGAGCTTTTCCGACATCCAACCACTGTGCCAAATGTCGCCAGTTGTCGTAGAAGATCCACTTCTCATCACACGTCACAATGCACTCAAGAAATGGGTCATTTTCGCTGCACAGAATGAGTGTAGAAAACGCCTCAGAACAACAATTTTTTTGATTATGGTTCAATTCATGTGGCACCCATTTATCCAACTTTTTTGACTTCCCTATTTGTTTTAAATGGTGAACGACTGTTGAGTCGTCAACCATGAGTTCAACAGCAACTTCTTGTGTTGTTTTGTGAAGATCAGCATCAATTAAGGCTTTCACATGTTTGTTATCAACCGCAGTCGGCCAGCCGCGACCGTCTTCATCTTCAAAGCTCTCGTCATCATTGTGAAATTTCTTGAACCACCGTTGTGCCACATGTTCGTTAGTGGTTCCTGGGCCAAACACATCATTGATATCACAAGCTGTCTTTGGCCTAGTTTGAACTGGAACAAGAAAATCATGCGGATTTGAATTTTGTCCATGCTGTTGAAAAGCCTGCAAAAAAAATGAATGAAGAAATTGAGCAGGATAACGAATAACACAATTCGATAGAGCAAAAAATGTGTTTCAAAATGATATATAACATGGCTATAAATATCAATGAATTAATTCAGAAATCTATAAATATAAAAGCGAAAATCTGTGTATGTATGTTTGTTTTTTGTGTATGTCTGTAAAAGGCTTTTTTCCGCTGGACTTCTCGGTCAGCTCATTCCTTCTTAAAACTTTATATGCTGTCTAAATGATAATATCTAAGAGTTACGAACGAGGGTCGCATGTGTATTTAATTTGCTTAACACACAGTTTTTTTTCCAGAATTTTAGATCGTCGCGTGTATCTTTCACTTTTCAGTATAAAAAAGGCGAAACTAGATTCGAATCGGCACTTCCCGGTGGTCTCCGGAAAGTGATGTAAACGTTTGGTCAATGTCAGCTTATTTTTTAGTGTCATATCAAACAATTGCTTTCGTCTGGACACTCCCCTAATAAACGGGTAGATGGTTTTTCCCAAAGCTGGGTAAAAACAAACAAACCGAGTTATTGACCTCATTAAAAACTGTCCCGCAGAAAATGTGAACTGCTGAATAGCTATTGCTTACGTCGTCGTCATTGTAACGCTCGCACAAAATGGTAACTCTACGACTTCCACTTGACGTCATTTAGTGCGGGCACCTGTCAATTCTCTTTTTAATTAAATAAATTCAAACTTCTTTGAGTAACTCATTCTTGCTGGCCGAACGGTTAACGTGTCATGTTTTTTTCACATTTTATTTTCCAACTTCGCCTCAGGGCTTCGGGTTCGATTCTACCTAATTACCAAAACATTTTTTACTCCCCCCCCCCCCCCGTGTTTCGTTTTAATTTAAGAGCACACACACCTCGAAACACCCAAGCAATGCCGGGTACCCCCAATAGTCATATATAAATGTAACATGTGAGAAAATGATATTGTTTTTGCATCAACCTAATATTTCAAATCTAAATTAAAATAAATACAGTTAATAAGAACTGAAGACACTTAAGTAATATGGTGTGAAATTAATTATAGTCATTCGTTGTTTAGTGACACTATCACTGGTCATAGAGCCTGTATCATGAATGACTCACCATACAGCTATCAGTTTTCACAACAAATCAACAGCAACGAGCCTCCTTAACAGCAACTTTGACGTGCCCAGTCAAGTGGATTTAACAACTCCATGGGCTTCCAGCAACTCCAGCAGCGACTCTCCAGCTTACACCTGCAGCTTCCAACAACACTAGCGGGGCTTTAGCAACTCCAGCTCACTCTTGCAGCTCTACTGACGTCCGGCTACCTGCTCCAGTGTCCACTGACGTCCGGCTACCTGCCCCAGTGCCCACTGACGTCCGGCTACCTGCCCCAGTGCCCACTGACGTCCGGCTACCTGCCCCAGTGCCCACTGACGTCCGGCTACCTGCCCCAGTGCCCACTGACGTCCGGCTACCTGCTCCAGTGCCCACTGACGTCCGGCTACCTGCCCCAGTGCCCACTGACGTCCGGCTACCTGCTCCAGTGCCCACTGACGTCCAGCTACCTGCCCCAGTGCCCACTGACGTCCAGCTACCTGCTCCAGTGCCCACTGACGTCCAGCTACCAGTTCCTACCTCAATTTCAACATCGCAAGATGCATGTTCTTGCTCTGGTTGATCCTGAATACAGTGCCGTACATTGTACCATTTATTTTCTTGATAAAAATAAAACACGATACATATCATCTTTAACTAAACATGTGTTTGTAATCCTTCTTTGTTACTGCCATTACATCTTCGCCTTGTGTTTACTTTATTAGTTGTACGGTTGATTGACACTTTCACACCACTTCCCAACCCTCTGCAACATATGCAAACAGAAAAATACTCCTTATGTGAGAAGAATACCTGTACATTTTAGTTTTGCTGGTAGTTTAAAAATCAATAAATATTTATAATTAGTGTCGCAATTGAAAATGTAAGTTTTAAACAAAAATAAAAAATTTTTATTTTTAAATAAAAGAATCATTTTTGACATTGAAAAATACATAAATTTTTCCTTAAAAAGTTCCAATTTTTCCGAGTCCTGATTAATTGTCTCAACACTAATTTAAACAACTTAAAAAAATATCCATTAAAAATTAGTGTGTGTGTGTGTGTGTGTGTGTATATATATATATATATATATATATATAGTTTAATAATTCTCCAAGTTTCAAATATCAAGTTTTCTCAGTTGGTTATTTATTACTTTTCAAAAGAAATCCATTACAATATTGTTTCACATTGCGACCAACAAGTCTGCAAAAGTTATTGCTGCATATTTAGTCGCATACTCTTCAGATATTTACTTAAAAAAACTCATAAAAACATCATTTTGGAACTTGAATTATTATACTACATTATATATGCTCTGGAATACAATGAAAAGGCATTCATTGAGCTATGACTTTTCTAAGATTTCCAAAATTTATATACAGTAAAACTCCTTTAAGTTGAACTTCCTCTAAAGTTGGACTTCCTCTCATTTGGACTTCTTCTAAACCTGGACTTTCTCTAAACTTGAACTGTCTCGTCATTGAAATTTTATTAGCATATTTGATGCGGAGTTGCAGTAAAACAGTTTACATGGTTTAGTCAGATATTGTGCAGAAATGTTAATATTGGTACTATGTAATCAATGTAGATTAGCTATTGATAATTTACACTAACTGTAAATTTTGTTTTTTCAGATTGCTATATTTAAAATAGTGTAAAACAACCCATCACAATGGCTTGCAACTCTAAAAGAAAACAAGTGACACTGACTTTACTCGAAAAACGTCAAATTATAGAAAAATTAGATGCTGGAGTTGAAAATAGCATTATATTGAGAGATTATAAGATTGGAAGAAGTACACTGTTTTACATCTGCTCCATTCTCTTCAAATAAAAGACATGTCAAAAGAAGGACTCTTCGCAGACTAAAGCAAGTTGAATTCGATCAAATATTGCATGAGTTGTTTGTAGCAGAACAGAATGAAGGTGTAGCAATATCTGGGCCCATTTTAATTGCTAAAGCACAATCTCTTAAGGAAGAGTTGAATATCGCAGAAGATATGAAATTCAGTGAAGGCCGGCTTTGGAGCTTTAAGAGTAGACATGGTATAAGACAATAATGTCAGGCAAACAACGGTCTGGTGATACACACGCAGCATCAAATTATTGTGACAAATTCAAGATGATAATTGCTGATTATGGTTTAACACCAGAGGATGTTTACAATACTGATGAAAGTGGCGTATATTGGAAGTGCTTACCAACAAAAACATTAGCCGGATCCGAGGAGCAAAAAATAAAAGGATTCAAATTAAATAAAGAAAGACTAACAATTGTTTAAAAATGTTTTTTTGCAAGAATTCATGCCAGTTGTCCAGAGGCGTTTTCTTGAATTAGGTAAATCTGATTCAAAGTGCTTGCTTCTGTTGGATAATTGTAGAGCAGATCCTCCTGAGTCAGAACTAGTGTCATCTTGTGGGAATATTTTTGTGTGCTACTTACCACCTAATGTGACTTCTCTCATCCAACCTATGGATCAAGGGATTATTTGGAACTTAAAATTTTCTACAGAAATGATTTCATGATGAATATGATGAATAGTACCATGAGTATAAGCAATTTTCAGTGCCATTTTACGATCAAAGATGCCATATTTTCTCTTGCAAGTGCATGGAATCAAGTTCGAGCAAGCACATTAACAAAAGCATGGGGTAAATTATGCCCAGCGCCAAAGGCTTCTGAACTAAAAGAATCAGAGAATATGTCTGGTCTGGAAAAAATTCTTGAAACCAAATGGTTACCGACCAACTACGCTGTTCTTAAATACTTAATGCAAATGATGTTGAAATGTGAATGCAACAAGATGAGGAAACTACTGATCAATATTCTGAAGCAGTAATGGTGATGAAAATAGCGACAGCTCCCATTCTCTTGACCCTAATGTAAATAACCAATAACACTGATGAAGCAATATCATGGGATGATGCAGAAAAGTCTATTGAGACAGTTATAAAATTTCTAGAAAAAGTCCTTACTTTAGTGACAACTATGTTTTGTAAGCAATGTCACTCCAAAGAGATATAATCATAAAAAAGTTACAGAACCAAGAAATTGTAGATTTTCGTGATCGCTTACGGAATACAATGGCAGCGCCCGAGAGGTCAATCGATGAAAATAGAAACTGCAATGAAACTCATTCGATGAATAAATAAAAAAAACTGTATTTTACATAAATGTATGATTTCTGTAGATGATAACTTAGGTAATAAATACCTAACAAGTAAGAGTAGATTTAATTTATTTTCAATGTTTTTGTTCCTGGTAATAATATTTAACAATTCTTACTTGCAATATATCATAAACTCAACTTAATATATACTTGAAGTATCATATAGCAATGAATTTCATTTACTATTTCTTAATTCTTAGAAAATTAAAGTTAACTGCAGCACTTTTTTTATCACGAAACTTGAACAGCATCCTTTAATTTGAATGAAGCGGATGTTCAAATTATAGGAGTTATACTATATTTACTATAATAATTATTAAATACCTACAGACACTAGTGTTTCATCCTTTCGAGCATCATCACTTCATATATATATATATATATATATATATATATATATATATATATATATATATATATATAGTTATACTGTATATAAAAATAATCTTTTTCATTATAAAAACTTTATGAAAAGATTTAATCCATTATGATTGGTATATACAAACTGAGTACGTTTCAAGTAAATGATTAACACATTATATATATATATATATATATATATATATATATATATATATATATATATATATGTATATATATATTTTGGCGATTGTTTTTTTTTTACTGACAAATCTTCTAATAGTGAATGAAAATGCTTTTTCAACTTATATTTTCTTAAAATAAAACGAGCAAAGTCAAATTATTTAAACAGTAAACGGTTTAATAGAACAATGTACTTTTTTTTCTTTTTTTAAAAGAAGGCTTTTGAAAGAAATATCTCTAAAATGAAATTGATCACGTTGTATTATTTCGCAAAGTTTTGACAGTTGTCGGCTTCTTTTGATGTTTCCAAACAATCGACCCCATACCTATCTCTTCCAAACCTAAAGTTATTAAATAACCCCTTCGTTAATTCAAGGGTAATTAATTCAATTCAGTCAAGTTTTTTTTTTTAATTTCATTGAAATAAAATCCATTTTTTAAATTTTTTTCTCCAGAAAGATAAAACCTTGAATTTGATTATATTAAAAGCAGAATAATATAATCTTTTTTCTAGAATTTTAAATTGAAAATTAAAAGTGTTTTGCGCAGTTTTTTGCCGAACGAAAAAGAAATTAATATATATATTTTTAAAAGGTTTTGTAATCAATTAATTTTTATGTCTGAATAATATTTACGATTAATTAAATAATTTCATTTTAAAAAGTATTTATGAATAGAATTTTACTTAAGACTTATAGTTTAGCAATATTGAACCGCATCAACCATGTGTGAATTGAACACAGTCAACCAAAAAAAAAAATTCAAAAGAAAATGCATATTTGCGTTTCATTATGTAAACTTTTATACATTGGTTTCAAAAATTAAATTCTATAAGTTTTTTTTGTTAACTACCGGTTGGTACAATTTACCGCCCCATCCCTTTATATTTTTTTCTTTTTGTCTTTTTTAGCGGATTTTTTTTTTTTTTTACACAGTGATCACCACTTATCAAGGCCCGGAAGCCACTCAGGGATAAGGGTTATTGCAATTATATTACGTAAGTGTGGAGATTTGATGAAGTGTTTAATTAGGGGGGGGGGCGGTTCATTAGGAATTTGTTAACATTGGACTTGAAGACATCCAAGTTGTAGTCCGGAGGGAAGCAGGCAGACGGAACAGAGTTCCACAGGTGTGCAGTTCTAAGAAAGAAGCTTTGTTCATGGAATCCGCGTTTTGATTTAGGCACAGATATAGAGTGGGGAAAATTTTTCACAGTGGATTCAGCTAGACGGGTGTTTTTCGTGAAAGATTGGCGAGGGGGGGACCAGGGATTGGAGTTCAGACGAGCACCTGCCATGAAAATAATGATCAAACAAGGATAGCTCGCAACGTCTCTTCTGTGGGAGAGAGGTTGCAGGGTAGAGAAAAGAGCATCCCCCACTAAACCACGGAGACTATTTTGTACTCTGTCAAGGCATGATAGGCTGTTTTTGGCAGCTCCTGCCCAGATATGGCAACAGTATTCCATCCTTGGACATACTTGGCTTTTATATAGATAGAGAATTGCATCAGTAGTGAAATATCTTCTGGAGCGGTAGAAGGATCCCACCATCTTTCCAGCGACCTTGGCAACAGACTTGATGTACGTGTTCCATTTCAGATCAGGAGTAAAGGTCAAACCCAGAAGCTTGTCAAAACACGGGGCCTCACCCAGATGAGAGCCATCCATCACAATTGATGCCAGCTAGGGATCAGAGCGTTGATGATGTAAGGATAGGAGTTTTGTTTTGGATGCATTAAAGGTAACCAGCCACATCTTCCCCCACTGAACCACGCGCTCGAGATCAGAGGAGAGAGAATCCGAGAGAACTTTGTCATTTACAGCCTTTGATGTGTTGCCGTAGATGGTCGTGTCATCAGCATAGATGTCAACGAATAATTTAAGTATGTGTTTAGGGAGGTCATTGATGTAGATCAGGAAGAGAGTTGAGCCCAGGATTGACCCCTGAGGGACTCCAGCATTTATATTGCAGGCCTCCGATTTTTGTCGATCTACCACTACTCTTATGAGCCTTCGGAGAGAAATGATTTAATGATAGAGAACACATTTCCAGTTATACCGTAGCTGGAAATCTTGTGAAGTAGACCCTTATGCCATACCTTGTCGAAGGCCTTTGATATGTCAAGAGCAATTGCCCTAGAAAGGAAGCCTTTGTCAAGAGATTCAGTAATCCTGTGGGATATAACCGTCAGCACATCTGCGGTAGATCTTGCAGAGCGGAAACCATATTGTGTGTCACTAAGAAGGTTATTCCTGCTGAGGTGGTTGACTATTTCTCTATTTAATATGGATTCCAGCAACTTACTCATAACACACAGGAGACTTATTGGTCTGTACTGAGAGGGAGATGACTTATCACCTGAATTCTTAAACACAGGGCAAACTGATGAGGTCTTCCAGGGGGTCGGAAAGCACTTCTCCTTAAGGCAGCGCTTAAATAGTTTCGTAAGTATGGGAGCAAGTTCTGGTTGAAGCTTTTTTAACACTATAATTGGGATGCCATCAGGGCCAGTTGCCTTACTAGAATCTAGGTTCTTGATTAGCTTGGCGACCTCATGCACGGATATTTGTATGTTACCTAGCTTGTTCTGTGTTGTAGGAGGAAATATGGGGAGTTGATGGCCTGCGTCGCATAGGGTAGAATTAGCTGCAAAGTTCTTTGCAAATAGTTTGGCCCTGTCTGACGCTGACTAGATGACCTCTGGTCCATTGATAATGGTTGGGATAGAACGCACAACGCCAAAGTCCAAAAAAAGTCTTCCATGGAAACTTTTTGAAGTTGATGAAGATGATGAGTTGAAAGCCATTTGCAAAGTCTGTCAAATTAAAATATCGCGAGGAATAAAACCATCTAACATGACCACAACCAACATGTTAAAACATTTAACTATGATGCATCCAAATAAATTGGAGGAGCAAAATAAAAAAGAAAAGGAACAAAAAATTACCAACTAGTCACTCAGAGCAGTTTTATTAGTGAGGGTCGAAATCGCAGTGTCTTTTTTTTTTTTTTGTCTACGTCACCATCTAGGTGTCACCAATTTTTTTTAACCCTCCTTAACTTCAAAGAGTAAATACAATATATACAACTAAAAAAATAATTTTTAAAAATGCTGATTCTATTCATGAAAAATTCTTTTAACTAGAAATTAAAACTTAGGTAAAGATAGCTGACTGACAGCAACAGTAGTAACTAGAAATTAAAACTTAGGTAAAGATAGCTGACTGACAGCAACAGAACCACGTGGAAAGGTGTGGGGGGAGGAAAAAAAGGAAATTAAATGATGATAATAAATTATGATAACCGTCTTTGAAAGGCACTAAACTCCTAAAATTTACTTCTTTAAAATTTTAGGCGGCACTCCCCGGCGATTTTAAAGCACTCTCTCTCTCTCAAAAAAAAAAAAAAAAAAAAAGATTTAATTTTTAAGTTTGGGAAAGATATATTTATTATAACCAAATTCTTGTACGAAGACTGGATCTACTTTATTGGACGTTAATTTGTGAGATAAGTAAGTTTTCAATGTTTAATATGTTTTTAAAGTTTCAATTATCAATTAAATTTTTTTAATTGCGTTTATTTTTCAATTTATTTAAAAAAACAGGGTTTTAAATGTATTTTTCAAGGTAACAAGCTTCGAAAGAAGTCTAATAAAAAAAAATCACTTAATTTTTAATTTCGACAACCCTGAGAATTTAATTATTAAAAAAATATTGAAATGTGACATTTTTTTATTTAACATTTCTATTAGTTCAATTAATTTTCTTTCAATAATTCATTTCACTCAACAAACTTCACCATTTTTTTTTTATCGTTTTCTGTAATTTTGGTAATTATGTTTGCTCAATTTTATCTAGTATTTCATTTGTTTTTTATAGTGGTATCATTTTTATATGTGTTCCTTTGATATACCCTATTTCAAAATTAGTTTGGCTAAACTTATTCTTCACGTTAGAAACAACGTGTAAAAGCAATGAAAAAGTAAGAAAAAATAAGAGGTGTTAACTACTCCTTGTGAATTATGGAGGTTTGAAGAACTGCCGTCACAAATACAACTATCAATAGCCAAACAAAAAATCGTTTTTGAAATTCCTTTAATTGTAACTTTTTGCTATACCTACCTTTTTGGTATAAAACACAAAAACTTTCGATTAATGGTATTTCTCATATATGGTCGTTAACTTTGGAAAGGTGATTTTGTATCTACGGCGCCATGTCACATGGTATATTGTTTTTTTTTTTTTTCATTACACACGTTCATTTATAAATTATTAAATTAAATATTTATCTTTTTTATATTTAATTAGTATATATTTTCTTTCTCTTCCGCTATAGTTTTTTTTATTTAATTCATTAAATCTGTTAATTATGAGGACCAAAATAATGAATCGTGTGTATTTATTCTCTAATTTTCTTGTTTTTGTTCTGTTATATAAATTCTATTTTATTTGTTTTTTCTCTGAAGGATAAATTCTATTTTCTTTGAGTTTTTTTTCTGTATTCCAATTAAGTAAAATAAATTTTCTCTAAAATAAATTTTGCTAAGTTTTCCGTTTAGTTTATTATATAATAATTTTATTTAAATCAAAACACGACGGTGTACTGGTGTAGACATAAAATATCTCTTCCAAAGTTAGGGAACATATTTGGGAACTACCGACCATAAGTATAAAACTACCTGGTATATTTCAAAACAATAATTCCCTAGGAATCGGAATCGTACTTGGTATCGGAATCGTTAATCAATATTTTCCTGGAATCGGAATCGGAATCGTATAAAAATTAGGAATCGTCCCAACACTAATATATATATATATATTAAAGTTAACAATGAGGACTCACTTTCTGATATAAATTTAATGTAAAATATACATTTCCAGAACAGTTAGGGGTAAATAGAAATGTATAACCATTTTTTTTCAAGTTTTTAGAAGGAAAGTAGATTTTGTGCATGATGGCTAGAAACCCTATTCAATTTTTTAGCAAACAAGTTTTTTTGTTCTGACTCCCATAGGGTGCCACATTTTTTTACAATGAAGTGTAGAAACAATATTTAATGTTGGTTCTAATTTCAAATAACCATCTATAGAAAAGCAGTCATGACATAAGTAATTTGCATTTCAAAAAAAATCAACAAAATAAAAAAAATAGAACGTTTTTTTTCTGGTTTTTGCTCTAGTTATGTCTCTGCTTTCTCCCCACCTCTACTTTTGAGCACCACCAAAAAAGAATGCCCAAACGAACCCAGAGCGCATTCATTTACTCATGAAAACGAAACTGATGAATAAGCAATGCTTGTTACGCTCCCATCTTAATTGTATAGTTGCTATGAGTCATGTCTTGCCTCCTCCCCTCAAAATAATAAAAACAAATAAAATTTCACATTTCTGAATTTTTTAGATGAGTTATGATTATTCGGATTATTTGGATTCATCGGACTATTGTTCTCATCTTGAGTGTCATTTTTACGTTTCAGTTGATGTAACCTCCGATCTTCCTCAGGTGCATATTGTCAAACTTGAGAATGTTTCTGCGGAATTCAGAAATTTGGACAGAATTTCTAACGGAATATTTTATTTACTTCATGTGGGTAACATGTTCTTTTTCCTTCAACCATGATTGGATAGAAGTCCTACGTAATTCGCAATTGTATTTTTTGGTCGCCCACACTGAGAATTGAACCTTCAACTTTAAGGAGAATATCACATTTACAATCGATTTTTCCAAATACTCTAACCACAGCACTATGCACACTTTTAATTAATCTTAGAAGAAAAAACATTTTTCTTTTATTAACTGTTAACCTCTTTTGTGCAATGAAAAAAAGGATAGTTAACTTTACTTTATACAACTTGAAAAAAATGAGGGAAAAATAGTTTTTACATCCAAATAACCAAAAACAACACAATCGCACCGATACAATAAACCACACAATCACACTGATACAATAAACCACACAGATACAATAAACCACACAATCACACTGATACAATAAACCACACAATCGCACCGATACAATAAACCACACAATCACACAGATACAATAAACCACACAATCACACTGATACAATAAACCACACAGATACAATAAACCACACAATCGCACCGATACAATAAACCACACAATCACACCGATACAATAAACCACACAATCACACCGATACAATAAACCACACAATCACACTGATACAATAAACCACACAATCACACTGATGCAATAAACCACACCGATACAATAAACCACACAATCGCATCGATACAATTAACCACACAATCACACCAATACAATAAACCACACAGATACAATAAACCACACAATCACACTGATACAATAAACCACACAATCGCACCGATACAATAAACCATACAATCACACCGATGCAATAAATCACACAATCGCACCGATACAATAAACCACACAATCACACTGATACAATAAGGCACACAATCACACTGATACAATAAACCACACAATCACACCGATACAATAAACCACACAATCACACCGATACAATAAACCACACAATCACACCGATACAATAAACCACACAATCACACCGATACAATAAACCACACAATCGCACCGATACAATAAACCACACAATCGCACCGATACAATAAACCACACAATCACACTGATACAATAAACCACACTGATACAATAAACCACACAATCACACAGATACAATAAACCACACAATCACACTGATACAATAAACCACACAGATACAATAAACCACACAATCACACAGATACAATAAACCACACAATCACACTGATACAATAAACCACACAGATACAATAAACCACACAATCGCACCGATACAATAAACCACACAATCACACTGATACAATAAACCACACAATCACACTGATACAATAAACCACACAATCACACTGATACAATAAACCACACCGATACAATAAACCACACTGATACAATAAACCACACAATCACACAGATACATTAAACCACACAATCACACTGATACAATTAACCACACAGATACAATAAACCACACAATCGCACCGATACAATAAACCACACAATCACACTGATACAATAAACCACACTGATACAATAAACCACACAATCACACAGATATAATAAACCACACAGATACAATAAACCACACTGATACAATAAACCACACAATCACACAGATACAATAAACCACACAATCACACTGATACAATAAACCACACAGATACAATAAACCACACAATCACAGCTATACAATAAACCACACAATCACACTGATACAATAAACCACACAATCACACTGATACAATAAACCACACAATCACACAGATACAATAAACCACACAATCACACAGATACAATAAACCACACAATCACACCGATACAATAAACCACACAATCACACCGATACAATAAACCACACAGATACAATAAACCACACAATCACACCGATACAATAAACCACACAGATACAATAAACCACACAATCACAATCACACGGATACAATAAACCACACTGATACAATAAACCACACAATCGCACCAATACAATAAACCACACAGATACAATAAACCACACAATCACACTGATACAATAAACCACACAATCACACAGATACAATAAATCACACAATCACACAGATACAATAAACCACACCGATACAATAAACCACACAGATACAATAAACCACACGATCACACCGATACAATAAACCACACAATCACACTGATACAATAAACCACACAATCACACAGATACAATAAACCACACAATCACACTGATACAATAAGCCACACAGATACAATAAACCACACAATCACACCGATACAATAAACCACACAATCACACTGATACAATAAACCACACAGATACAATAAACCACACAATCACACTGATACAATAAACCACACAATCACACCGATACAATAAACCACACAATCACACAGATACAATAAACCACACAATCACACCGATACAATAAACCACACAATCACACCGATGCAATAAACCACACAGATACAATAAACCACACAATCACACCGATACAATAAACCACACAGATACAATAAACCACACAATCACAATCACACAGATACAATAAACCACACTGATACAATAAACCACACAATCGCACCAATACAATAAACCACACAGATACAATAAACCACACAATCACACTGATACAATAAACCACACAATCACACTGATACAATAAACCACACAATCACACAGATACAATAAATCACACAATCACACAGATACAATAAACCACACCGATACAATAAACCACACAGATACAATAAACCACACGATCACACCGATACAATAAACCACACAATCACACTGATACAATAAACCACACAATCACAGAGATACAATAAACCACACAATCACACTGATACAATAAACCACACAGATACAATAAACCACACAATCACACTGATACAATAAACCACACAATCACACCGATACAATAAACCACACAGATACAATAAACCACACAATCACACTGATACAATAAACCACACAATCACACAGATACAATAAACCACACAATCGCACCAATACAATAAACCACACAGATACAATAAACCACACAATCACACTGATACAATAAATCACACAATCACACAGATACAATAAACCACACAATCACAAAGATACAATAACCCACACAATCACACAGATACAATAAACCACACAATCACACTGATACAATAAACCACACAATCACACTGATACAATAAACCACACAATCACACTGATACAATAAACCACACAGATACAATAAACCACACAATCACACCGATACAATAAACCACACAATCACAAAGATACAATAAACCACACAATCGCACCGATTCAACAGAATCACATTGACACACCTATTCCCATTAGATCACTAAAGTTGAGCCTGGCCAGTACAAGATTGGAGACTATCTGGAAATACTAGGCACTGTATATCATCTCCCTTTGTGAATCGGTATACTCCATAAACTTCCACTTTCAGTTGAAGGTAAAATGCCCTTCACTGTGTGGATGCCACAAAAAAGAGGTATGACTGGTTATTCAAACCAAAAACCAACTAAAAAAGAATTATCAAAATTAAACAATACACTTAAACAGAAGAAAAAAAAATGAGCAGTTTTTCATTAAATAAATCCTTGCACCCCCCCCTCCAAAAAATAACACAAAATAATATACACAGCCTCAAAAAAGATAAATATATATATATTTAGTTAACTCTTATCTTCACCATCTCGTCCAAAATTTATTTTACATCCAAAAACTTGAAAAGAAAAAAATTTGGTACGGGTAAACCCATTGAACCTGACAAAACTAACTTTTGTCCATGCAGAAATATGTAATTGACACTCCCAGAAAATATGTTTAAAATAGCAACAACCGTTTTCAAACAATAAGAAAACTCAAAAACTTCATCTTTCATAAAGTAACACGGTGTGAAATTGATTATAGCTATTCGTTGTTTAGTGATACCATCACTGGTCATAGAGCCTGTAACATGAACGATTCTCCATAAAGCTAGCAACTTTCACAACAAATCAGCAGAAAGGCAAGGAGCAAGGAACCTCCTAAAAGTGACTTTGATGTGCGTAGTCAAATGGATAGAGTCCAGCAGCCTCTAACAACTGCAGTGACACCAACAGCTTTCCAGCGACTCCAGCTCACTCCTGCAACTACAAACTGGTTATTTGGACCAAAAGCCAACTAAAAAGAATTATCAAAATAAAACAATATACTTAAACAGAAGAAAAAAAAATCAACACTTTTTTATGTTAAATAAATTTTTGGCTAAAACAACAAACGCAAAATAATATACACAATCCCAAAAAGATAAATATATAGACTCTTAGTTAACCCACACCTATATACCATCTCATCCAAAATTTGTTTTCCGTCCAAATTGAAAAGAAAAAAAAAATTTGTACTGGTAAATCCATTGAACTTCACAAAACCAACTTTTGTCAACATAGAAATATGTAAACAGCAAAAAAAAAAAAAAAAAAAATACAAAAATAAGAAAACCAATGGTAAAATCCAAACATAACGGATTTTTAACAGAAAAAAAAAAAAAGAAAACTGAAAAAAAAAAAAAAAAAAATGATTATTCTTATGATTGCTATGTCCTGCGAAAATGATATATTTGTGTGAAATAGCTGAGAGGTTGTTACTACAGTTTCTAATAATTTGGTAAGTCGACTTACTGAAACTTAGTATGAGGCTTGTGGTATACCTTTCAATGTCTTCCCTAGGTGACTCTACTAGTCCGTATTTATGGCTTAACCAGCCAATCATATTCTTGTAAGGAGGAAGGACCCGGATGTAGTCATATTCATATCAATAACCTCTTTTTTTCTTCTTACAAAGGAAATCAGTTTTTTTTTCTTTTTTTTCACAGGAAAGATAAAGTTAAATTATTTTTTTTTAATAAATTGTATTTTTTTTTCTTTTTTTTTTTGATAAAACCTAAAAGACTGAAAAAAAAAATTGAAAGACTGAAAAAATTGAAAGACTGAAAAAACTGAAAGACTGAAAAATTGAGGAATTTTGTGTAACAAAATGCAGACACCATGTGCAAGGTGACGTCACAGCAAGGAAGAAGAAAAAGAGAATTAAAAGAAGAACATGTGCGCAGACTGAGAATTACATCAAAGAAAGACAGAGAAGGGCTCTATCTGTTGACATACTAATGACCATGTCACATTTGGACAAGGCTTGGGCAGCACCGGTGTAACACTTGATCAGCAAAATAATATACAGACTCACGAAAAATAAAAATATATCAGCTTAGTTAACCCACATCTCTCTCCATCTCATCCAAAATTTCCATGCCATCCAAAAAAGTAAAAAGAAAAAAAATAGTACTGATAAATGTTTTAAAACAAGACATAACTAACTTTTCTCAACATAGAAACATGTAAACAAAAAATGACTCATTTCGATATTTTTAAAAAAATTTACGATGCTTTGAAGTCACAAAAATCAGTGGAAATTTATAAATTTTTTCCAGACATCATATTACATAAGCAAAAGTGTAACTTCCTCAAAAAAACTAAAAAAAGTGTTCAAAGATTATTTAAAGTTTTTCTCTTTGTCTATTTTCAGCCTTGTCAATGACAAAAATTTACTTATTTACTTATAAAATAAATAATAAACCAGTGTTTTCTGGGAAATTTTGTCAAATTTTCAACAATTCTGTTCAAACCAGGCAATAATCGCAGATTGTTTTAGCAAAATTATGTTGATTTTTTTTGCACACTTCATAAAATATCTAGAGTTTCATGTATGTACTATCAATAAAAGTGCCCGTACGAAAATGTCTGGAAACTTATTGATGGTACCTCATATATATATATATATATATATATATATATATATATATATATATATATATATATATATTTAAATAAGGGAGTAGTCACCAACAATGTGTATTTTTTAACATTATTTTATTATTCCGTGCCTTGGTTTTTCATTGAGAATTATGTTTGGATCATTGTAATAATGTTTTTAAGTCATTGAAATCGTTTTTACGCGTGTTTCAGACGTTCTGTGAAGCGTATATATATATATATATATATATATATATATATATATATATATATATTTTTTTTTTTTTACACAGTGATCACCACTTATCAAGGCCCGGAAGTCACTCAGGGATAAGGGTTATTGCAAGTACATTACGTTAGTGTGGAGATTTGATGAAGTGTTTACTTAAGGGGGCGGTTCATTAGGAATTTGTTAACATTGGACTTGAAGACACACATACATGTGAAAAATGAAAAAAAAAGTATTCAAATAGTCATCAACATTTCATTTTGATTGCAAGACTTTCTCAAGAGGATTTGTTTGAAGAAAAGCATAGACGTCATGATATGAAAATATGTGGTGCATCTATGACATACAAAAAATGTTATTGGTTCATTTTCGAGCAATTATATATATATATATATATATATATATATATATATATATATAATTGTTTTTGTCAGTAATTTTACCATAACATGAATATTTGTTTCAATTTTAGCTGCATATGAAAATGGATGAAATTGCTAAAGTGGCGGTTTCACAAAAGTAAATCTTTGCAGCAATCTTCGAATATAGCTCGCAGTTTCCACCAACTAAATTCTCAGATTGTGATTTATGTATAAAGAAATGCACACAAGAATTCAATGGGACCCAGTCAAAGGCTATAGAGCCTAAAAAGCCTAGAAAAGGTATATTTTCTTAATCTTGATATTTTTGAGTAGTAGACTCATCATTATTCTTCCAAAACATTCAAATTGCTAACACAAACACTAATCCTACTTTCTATTTCCACAAATCAGTGATCTGGGCCCACTGTGTGGTGGATTGGGGGTTCCTGGGTTAATGAGTATAACGTTGAATGTGTACCCACCTGAGTTTGATGAAAACGTATTGTACAGAAAAAACGGTTTTGCCCATGTATTTAAAGTTAATGAGTGAACATACTTTTACTTGACATCTCTGCTTTAATAGATTAAGTGTCATTATTTTTGTTAAGTGTCTTACAATAAATACTACTAATCCTAATAATGTTTGTTCTCTTTAGATTATGATTTAATATGGCAAGTTCACCGAAAAAGGTCAGAAGCGATGTTGGAAAAAGTCTGAAAGATGAATGTCACCAGAAAACTGCTGCAGAACTGAAATCATTCGAAGAACTGTCTGAAGAGGAACAAACTGTCTATCATTGGAGAGCTGGTTTGGAACAGAACTGTGATCTGGGTAGTATATGCAAGTACCATGAGAGAAAGTATAGCAATGGTTTGTTCAAGAAAAGTAAGTGCATCAACTCGTTCAAACTCCATACTAAGAAAAAGAAGCCTGATGAGACACACAACATATCACTCGCTATGGCTGCAGGGCTAAGGTCCATGGAATTCAGAATCAATGACAAAGCTGTTCTCGGATGGAAGATCTGTAAGAACCGTCATAAATGAGTGAAGGAGCATCTGGCTGGAGACAAGGATTCAACAGATGACAATGAATCCTTGGAAGACGAGAGTGAAGAGTGTGAACCTAACGTGCTTGAATTGACATTACATCAGTCAGAGCAACGGGATCTCCTAAATGATCCTCCTGGAATGATCAGGATATTCCCATTGAAATCCCATGCTTTACCAAAGTCCAGCAAAGTGAAAGATGTCTGCAAGAAAGTCAACAGAAGTTTTGAGAAGCAGAAGGAAAGGGTGAAGGAGCTGTTTGAATTACCAGACATCTCTGTTGGATATGACCGAACGATTAGTAGAGAAAGATACCAAGGCAAAAGCGAGAAACTTTGATCGTTTTATGTTTCTTCTGAAAGAGAAGGTAGACAAGACTACATACACAAAAGATACAAATCCTTACAATGACTCCACTAGATTGGTCCAGAAAAGAAGTTGCTAGTTTCTTTGGGGTGAGTGAATACCTAGTTTGAGAAGCTCGGAAGTTGGCTGCAGAAAAAGGCGCTGCCTGAGTCGAAAATTGGACACAGTCTATCGCAAGAAATTGAGGACTTGGTAAAACTATTCTAATTGTGAAATAAGCAGTTCTTTATGTAAGCATGTTACTGCAAAATTTGAGGAGTTTGAGATTACGGCTTGTTTGGTATCTTTTGGACAAAGTTTCACTTAACTTTAATCAGGCATTCAAATTCAGTCATAAAAAAATGAAGAAAAAACATTGAAATTTTATCTAAGAGTTAAAGAATGTAGCTACTGAAATATAAAA
The DNA here is from genome assembly GCF_053919585.1 of Euprymna scolopes. Lineage (NCBI taxonomy): Eukaryota > Metazoa > Mollusca > Cephalopoda > Sepiida > Sepiolidae > Euprymna > Euprymna scolopes. The sequence continues at coordinate 14,999,730 of NC_136505.1, read as the reverse complement.
TCATGAGATAAACACATATATATACCTCTAAATTATTCCAAGCAGCCATAAAACTTTCTTATATTTATCAACATTAGATGAAAATTGAGCGTTTTCAACTACGATTTTTTTTAAATTGTCAACTTTCTGCATTAATTTCAAGGTGAAGGAATAAAATACCAAGTATAAATCTATATATATTCTGAAAGTTCTATCTTTTGGCTTTCTAAATATTAAAACGGATATCACCTCTGACTCCTAGTGTTTTCTTTTCTTGATCCCCAAAGTTATGCCCTTTTGGGGGTTCGCGCAGAAGCTGTCTCGGCATATAGATGGGCAAAAAAAGTCCCACAAGATAAACCCCCCTAGCTTTCTAAGGTTGATTTTCAGATTCCCCGGTCAAAAACCCCTACCAGGTGCAATTTTCTAGGCCAGAAAATAAATACTTTTCAAAAAATTTACAATTTTGTAACGATGGGTCGTCCCGTTACGACGCGTCACAGTCCTTTTTCTGCCTCTTCACTTTATTTTAGCTAGTCTCAAAAACGGAGTTCCTATTGATTGCTGGGTCTAAAAATTGGCAATACATCATAACTTGTGTATATCTTATAGGGTCAAAAGGATAAAAAAATGTGGGAGGGAGGGGGTGAAATTTCGATCTTTTACAGGATGACTTGCCATGGAATGTCTCCTATGCTCTTTCTCATTCCACAGGCGGGCAGTTCTAGGAAAGAAGCTTTGTTCATAGGATCCATGTTTAGGCACTGATAGAGAGTGGGGGAATTTATTGATACTGATTTTGGCTAGACGAGTGTTTTTTGTGAAAGATTGGCAAGGGAGCACCATAGATTAGAGTTAAATCGAACACTTGCCATGAAAATAGTGATAGAGCAGAGACAGGCTAACAACGTCTCTTCCATCAGAAAAAAGTTGCAGGGAAGAGAAAAAGGCATCACCTACTATGTTACGAGGCTTTGAGACCTGATTGGTTGGGCTGATTGACGATATGCTCAAAAGAAAGAATGTGAGTTTTGCTATCATATGGGTTAGGGTACTGAAGTGTTATGCATCCGGTTTTGTTAGGAGTGTCGAAGTCATAGAAAGTCAGCACGATGCTAAGGGTGAAGATGTTTAATAATTAAATATCCGTTTTTTTTATTTTTTTTCTTTGTCAAGTCATTAAAACGGTGTCGGCATGACACAACATAATCAATGAAACAATGATTTTTACAGATGTTTTTTTGTGTTTTGTTTTTCCTTTTGTTTTTGTTTGAACCCAACAAAAACAGACTAGAGTTAAAGAGTGTTTAGAGTAAGGAAATATATATATATATATATATATATATATATAATTCCTTTTTTTGCTGACGTTTTTCAGACTGCTTACATGTAATCGCCTAATAAAAGTAAAATCTCATTCTTATTTTTGGCTAAAAGACGATGGGCGTAATAAGATAATTATTGTTTAATTAACACAGAAATTGTAAACATTAAAAAAAGATGGGTGCTTTTTTAGAATTAAACTTATTAAAACTAAATTGCAGAAAAATCCTAATGATGTGCGTATCCGTCACGGAATGGATATGTCATATTCCAAAAATTAAGTAAATTAATCAAGTATTTTGTTCTCTTTATATAAAATCTTTTTTACGAGTTTTAGCGATTTTAATCGGAAATTATCCATTACAAGACCGATTTTGAGATCGATAATTTGAATTGAGTTGTCTGCCTTTATTTATAAAACATGGTTGATTAAAACATAACACCTCACTTAATCATAATTTTTTTTTTTTGGGGGGGGGGGGGTACGAACACTATTTGATCCATTTATGTGATTTTGAGAATATGACATTTTCGTCCCGTAACACGGTACGTACATAAATTTTTTAAAAAGATTTTTCAGTGTTTTTGTTTGGAAAATAGGTTTCATTATAAATAAACACCAAAAGATAATCAAAGAAAATCGGAAAAGTTTAAAAGACGAAAATTAAAGGAAAAAAAAAAGAAAATTCATCTGAACTGGTCCATCATCAAACTTAAAGTCATATCGATTTAGTTATGTTTTAAAAAATAATCTGTTTCTTTATTTTATTTTATTTTTCATGTGTGTGTGTGTGTGTGTGTGTGTGTGTGTGTGTGTGTGTGCGCGCTCGCGCCAATGGCATTTACCCTAGGTAAATTGAATCGGCTTCCTCCGAAGAATGGAGTGCCAAGGTGTTATTAAATTCACAAGCGGTTTCCAGTAGCATATATATATATATATTTATATATATATATATATGAAAGAGAGAGAGAGAGAGAGAGTCATCCACATACAGTACTGTTTCGCTGTTTCACAGCTCATCAGTGCGGCTAGACAGGCAACTGTCTCAAGCCAGGATCGAAACCCGACCGCCCAAAATGAAAGTCAAGGTTTCTCACCATTGCGCTATACGGCTGTCGCTGTGTGGGTAATGAATTAACGATGTTTTGACATATATATATATATATATATATATATATATACAGGTAAGATGTTTGCTTGGTTTCCGCCTTAACATTTTCCTTTAAAATGATGACTTGAATTGGTTTGGGGGTATGTTGAAAACGAATACCGCATTTAAATTTTCCGCAAATAAGTAGTTTTCTGGATATTAAGCAATGTAATTCGTTCTGTTAAAAGTGGTGCCCATTGTTGTAAGCGCATATTTTTTTGCGCACTTGCGCGTACAACAATGGCCACCAGTAACAGAAGGAATTACATTGGTTAATGTACAGAAAATCACTTATTTGCGGAAGATTTAAATGCGATATTCGCTTTCAGCATACCTGAAAACCTAACAGTCGTCATTTTAAAAGGAAAATGTTAATGTGAAAACAAAATAAAAATATATCGTTTTTTTTTCTTTCTATCATTAGATCTAATCATTACGGTGTTGTTTGGTAATACAATTTTTTTTTTTTTTAAATGTTTGAAATGATGATAATTTATATCATTTGTGTTATTCGGACTACTAATCTCATATTGGTTTGGTATTATTATCACAACTCTTTAGCCGATGCAACCTGAAGATGGCTGGAAATTACATCGACCGAAACGTTGTGAAAAATAACAGTGGGGATTTTTTTCTTTTTTTTACAAAGTGGTCACCACACCACTTATCAAGGCCCGGAAGCCACTCAGAGATAAGGGATGAGAATCAAATTAGATTATTAATTGAAATAAAACCATAACTAATGTTAATATTACGGTGATATGTGGTTTGAATGTCTACTCATTAAATTATTCGATGCAAAGATTGCAAAATTAAAAAAAATTTAATACTTGAGTTTAGACAGTTTAAATACTTCGAAATTATTTTCAAATTTCGAATGGTTATGAAGAAATTACTTCTCGATTTTGGGTGTATGTGGGAGAGGGTGTCATCTGTTGACAAAAAAATTAAAATCGCCGATTTATTTAGAGAGAAACCAAACCGGGTGTTGGATTTTATAATTGAGTGAGCGGTTTTGTTTTTGTTTTGTTGTTAGAATTTCTTTTTTATTATTTTTATATTGTTCCTATTTACTTGCCTTCCTCCCAGGGTAGACACTAGGTTGGTTTTTAATGTGGGGGAAAATCCAGCTCCCCTAAACAGGGGCACTCTGAATAGGAACAAAAATAAAAATTGTCTTGGTCTAGAAGGATTTCTCCTCCAATGATCGAGGACAGAAAAGGTGAAGTGAGTATCAGAACAGATACTACACTTTAGCTGTCTATTTCGATAAGTCGTTAATAGTGAATATTAAATAAAAATAAAGTGAAAGTCAGAAAGGCGAGAAACACTCGCAGATACACGAGAAGTGATCACACGATTTTGGTTGAATTCTGGATAAAAACCGAAAAATCTTTATGGTGTAGTACGGGACGAACATGCCATATTTCAAAATTCACGTAAATTGATCAAGTAGTTCTTATATAGAAAATCTTAAGCGATTAATGTGCAATCGTTAGCATTACAAAGCTGATCTCGAAAGTTTGAATTATTGTGGAGTTATCTGCCCCCCCCCCTTGCGACGCAAGACAGCCTCTTTTATCTTACTCATAAAATTTGATTTTCTTAGTTAATAATAAAATTACTTTATCAAGTTACGTGATTTTTGGAATATGACATCTTAGTTTCGTGCCGGATACATAGTCTACACTCTACATCATAAAGATTGTTTTTGCTTTGTTTTGCTTTTAATTAGTTTGGATTATGGACTTGCATCAATTTTTCTTTATTGTTTTTAGGTTGAAATCTGGATAAGAACCTTTTATTAATACGGAGATTAAAACGAAATCAACATTAGGAAAAAAGGGGGGATCTTACCTTCAATACTAAACATCATATTATTCTTTTGGGGATGAAGCAAGATAGGAGAGCAGACGAAAGAAGGAAGAAGAGGAGGAACTGTTGACCAAACAGAACGAACGCAGTAACAATTAATAGCAACAAGACGTAAACATTCTACCAGCTGCTTTACTGCCTTGATGTGCGCGGTCAACTAAATTAGTATCAGCAATATATACAAGTAGGAGTACAATCCGAGTTAAGACTTTTCTCTCTACTAAAATCATGAAGGGGAGGAGGCTAGGTCGCGGCTCATCTCAGAAACACGCGGCTCGTATCCGAAGTATACAAAGATAATGACTGGATGGGTTTCTATCACTATTTTGTTTAATTTTCTTTTTTTAAGCAATTATCCAGACTCAAAGTATGTGACCCTCTCATATCGGCCATTTTCTTTTGTTCTCGCGTAACACTCGAACTGAATTGTTTTTTGAACTGAATAAACACTTTAAAATAAGTTTACACTAAAAACTTATCCGGTTGGGTAGAAAAGTAACTTATCTTGCCTTTGATAACACTTATTTGTTATATACTTTTTTTTTTTTTTGAGGAGGGAGGTACTTTTTTTTTTTTTTGTCTAAAGCAAAAATGTCTGTAATTTTTAATCTAAGAATCTATAACAGCAATCGGTTTCCTTAGAAATATTAGGGCCTTCTTCGGATAATGTCACTACAGTTATTTAGTTCTTTTAGTAGTAGTAGTAGTCAGTCATTTGGTGCATACTTAACATGGAATACGATTTTTAAAACTCAATGTTTGGTTTGTAAGGAGGGAAGTAACAAAGGCTTAAAGAAATTGACTATGTATTGTTTATGTTTATTCGTAATAAACTAATTATTACTCAGTAATTATAAGTCCTTACTCCTTAGCTAACAATACTTAGAAAAGTAGAAGTAGTAGTAGTGGTGGTGGTGGTAGTAAGTAGACTCTTGAACTCATTAGTAACTCAATGTAAGTTGGTAACAAAAATAAGTAACTAAAAACAAATTGTTTGCGTTTCTTTTGTTTTGGGGCATTTTTTTTTTCTTTGTTTTTATGTCATAAAAGATGTTTTGTTTTGTTTTTGCACCCCACCACACCCCCCACCCCCCCAAAAAAACAAGGCATACTGCCACTTGGAACGTAAGGGGCTACTACTAATTTGAATCGTGTCTAACAGAGGATTGTGAGGAGTTAAGCAGCGAACTGTCGGCTCACATTACATTTAAACACCAGCAGTATGGGATGCATGAAACAGGGAGGGAATTCCAAAGTCCAACAGTCAGAGAGAAAAAAATACTATTAGAGCAGAAGGCTTTCCGGCATCTAGGGATCTCAACAGTGAAGAGGTGGGATTTTGCTGTTTGTCGAATTGGTCAGACGTATGTACGTGACGGAGGCACAAGTGCAATGAGTTCATCAGCGCACATTCTCTTAAAGTACTTGTAAAAGAGACACAGGGATGCGACATTGTTGCAATGGGACAGAGATTCAGACTTGCCTGAAAGTGCAGGATCTATTAGATTTGAGACTCCTTTATGGACTCTGTCTAAGAGGGGGAGATTAGTTGTAGATGCACTAACCCAGATGTATGAATAATATTCCATGCATGGGTGAATTGTAGTTTTAAAATATTTAAAAACAAAAAAAGTTGTAGTATGGGGACATAAATGGATGGTAACATTCAATGCTGCCAAGACTAAGTTTTTGTTTTTTTTCTTTAATAATTACAAGAAACCTTCTCAACCACTGATAGCCATGACTAATGATACACTAACTAAAAGCTCCTTGTTCAAATTCCTCTGCTTGACGTTCACAGGGAACATGAATTGGAACGAATACATCGAGGGCATTGTCAAGGCTGCTGCAAAGGTAGACTCTCTCCAACCCCTGTATCATCGCCAAAATGTTGCATCCCTGTGCCTTTTTTATAAATATTTTAATGGAAAGTGCTCAGACCAACTCCAAGCCCTTGTACCCCCCTCGACGTAAACACTCCAACAAACCCGGCAAGCAGCAAAATCCCATCCCTACACTGTAGAGATCCCCAGATGCCAGAAAGCCTTTTACTCAAGTAGTTTCTTCCCCTCAAACTGCTAGATGTAGGAATCCCCTCGCAGGACCCTGCTTCTCTGATTATACTGACATGCAGACGGTCAAGTGTAATGTGAACAGACATCTTGCTACTCAACTCTTGATATAGTATCCTTGCAAATTTAAAAAAATTATTTTAAATCTAGATATTTTTTCAGGTTCTTTTAAGTAATTTTTACGTGCTTCTACACTATTCGAATGAAATTTCGGAAATCGTAATACTTAATTTCGCATGAAAACAATGGAATGTACATATCCCTTGTATTTTTCAGATGATTATATCCAAAAATTACGAAAATCGATAAGGTAGAAAATTATTTATTAAAGAAAATTATTTATTTAAAAAATTATTAAAGAAAATAGAATTTGATGAAAACGATCATAAGATACAGGAGAGTTCAAAAGGGGGGAGATAATTTTCCGTTTTGATTTAAACAAGATGGCTGCAATTTTTCTCTTGCGGACACAATTAAAGTTGTTTTTTTAATAATTCAGTAATATTCAGGTGATTCCGACTTCATAATTTGGAAGCTACCATTGTAACTTGTGACAAAAAAAAATCAGTTAAAACCATTGTTTTTTTTTTATCTGAAAACTCCATTTATTGACTACAAAATCTCGTCCCAATTCTGTAGAAGCGCCAATTTTTATTTTATAATCATAAGAGAAATCACGCGTCTTTAAATTTACATAGTCTAAGTAACTCCTACGTTAGATTTTGATAGTAGCCTCTTACATCCAAGCGGTACTATCCCTTGTTTGGAGTGAAAAAAGCAGTTAAAAAAATTTTTTTAAATAAATAAAAAAAATAAAAAAACGATTTGTAATTTTAGTTTTAAAAAAGAAAAAAATGAAGCAAAAAAGTAATTATCGATCAACGGCAATTAAATTCAAGACAGAAGGCATCGTATCAAATCGATTGTTATCATACGGAAGTTGACCCATATCACCCTAGCAACACCCTACTTCATTGGTTTAGTTAAAGGTATTTAAAAAAAAAAAAAAAAGTAAAGAAAAAGTAAAGAAAAAGTTGCCTGCGTAACTTTCTGGAACTGATAAGATGAAATTCAATAACAGCTTTCTGTTGTTTAATATGACCCACCTTTTATTCGTTTTCATGTGTCTCATATAGGAAGGTTCTGACTGGATGGCACTGCGTTACCGCCATTATAGAGCATCGTTTCATGACCATTATTTGGTAAACTCTTCCGTGGCATCAGTAAAGAGTACTATTGCCTGACGATATGTAAATACACTGTAAGTGTATTCGAACACATCTTTCCTCTACAATGTTTTTGGATGTTTTATTGAAAAACGCAGTATCATCTTTAAAACTCATCGGTTTAACATTCGCAGGCAACATGAATTGGAACAAATACATTTAAGATATTGCCAAAGCTGCTGCAAAGAAAGTAAGCTCCCTCTTCCATGCTAGAAAATTACTCATAACAGAGCATCCTAAATTTTTACAAAGCCATAATTCACTCATGCATGAAGTATTGTTGTCACATCTGGGCTGGCACGTCTGTAACGTGATCATTACACTCGAACCGTGTTCATTAAAATTCAACCCTCTCTCGGACCCACACGCCATGTGGCACTGTTGAAAAGGAACAAACAAATAAAAATAAATTAAAATCTGACTCGGTTTTCTTTCTTTTTTAACATAAGTCATTTATTATAGTCGCCCACTCTGCCATCTCGACACCAGCTTAAAGAGTCTCTTTCTGCCACTGCGGGGGTCACATGTTCATCTCCCCTGACATGCGTTTTTTTCTTTCTGATCCACTACACACTGGCTGTAGACACCATTTCTCGTCTTCGACTTTACATGTTCATCTTTTTGAATTGCGCTTTTTCTTTTCCCACGTGGTGTCCTTTTTTCTTTTTCTTGTCGCACCAGTTCGTGCACACTTAATTTGCATATGTGCTTTTTTTTGGCTACTGCTGCTAATATCCTCGCAAGCCAGCTATCTTACAGCTCCTGCTGATATTTTCGCATGCGCTCTGTTACACATCTGCCACTAGTCTCTCACTCTTAGATGGGGTCTAACGAGGTCTCAAATCTAATAGGATCCGCACTATTGGCCAAGATCCAACCTGAAAGTTGGTCTTATTTCTTGCACTAACAGTAAAGTCAAAGTTAATTCAATTTTACATAATAGAGTGAACAACAAGGACATATAGACAATAAAATCAAAAAAAGTGGTCAAAAAGCAAATATATAACTAGCAGGGAAACCCAACGTTGTCCAGGATCAAATAAAGAGTAACAAATGTTCCATCCTCCGATCCTATTATTGTCATCAAAATCTGTGAAATCACCCATTTTTTTTTTTATGAAATCGATTGATTGCCTGATCTAGTTAGGGACACCCCTCCCCTGTGTACTGGGAGTAAGCTTCACGTTTCCTTGCAACAACTTTGTCCACAATACATTGTAGTTTATATTGCACTGTAGAGAATTTACAGTTGATTTTATAAAATTATCTGTAAATAATGGCTACACTTAAGTTTAAAATGTAGAAATCAAGTATCATGGTTCAATTGTGCTCTAAACAAAAACATTCATTTCGAACGCACCTCTGTCTAATCAAAGGAGGAACTAAAAAGAAACATTCGTTTCAAACGCGTCCTTGTCTTATCAAAAAGTCTACAATTCATTTTATAGGTTGGGCCTTTGTGGTTATGCAGTGATAAAAATTCTCAATTGCACTTGTATGAACTTTGGTGAAATCAGAATTTTTTTTTTTTTTTTTACATAGGAGTCACCACTTATCAAGGCCCAGAGGCCACTCAAGGGGGCTTTCTTCAGTCATCAGAATTTATTGATTTTTGATATTTATCAGACGCATTCCAATACAAAACCTACGTAAAAACACACCCAGACACAGCAAATACCTTTGTGTGGAATTTAAAAAATAAAGAATCATTCTAGCCGTTTTCGGGTTCATAAGGAACAAACTCACATGCACAAAATTCCTTTTATTTAATAGAGATAAAGTTTATCAAAGGCAAGATAAGTTATTTGTCTATGCAACTTATTTTAAAGCATTTATTCGGTTCGAAAACCAAGTAGAAACCCAAACAATAAATGTTACTGAGATATTTATTTGATAGGTTTCTACTTTTTTGGTAATTTTTCTTATCAATTTGTTCAAGTTAGGGATGGAACATCCTATCGGATGCAAACATTCACCCACTAACTTAGATATTCCAACTGAGAGATCTTTTGAAGATTCTGGCTATCCTTTAAAGTGCAATTGTCTGAATCTCTCTTGCACTTGGTTAGCCGTGTATATTTGCCAGGTAATTTTTGTAATTCTTTGTCATGAGCATAATTGCTCCTGGAATATGAATGAAATGTTTACTTTAAATTAATGTTTCAAGCAAAGTTTATAAAGCTATAGCAAGTCGGCAGAACCAACTAATCTTTACCATTGGATTGCTTTGATGCTTTTCAGAATTCTGGGTGGCATCTAATCAATATTCTATTCCTGTCTTATGATGAATCCATCTTAGGACAAGTATTTCAACTAGTATAAAGAAACCTGTACAGCATCCGTATCTTTTACTAGTGCAGATTTGGTAGATGGTTAAACAACACAAATTACTTTAATATCTGCAACTGAAATTAGAATATTACTATCTTTCAATGTTCATTTACTATTTCAGACTTAGTTGAATGCCTACTGGAGAGAACTTGAATGCGTACTATACACTATCCCCGAGTGTCTAAGGTTTCTCTGTACAGGGGTTTGTCAGAACAACCTGGCATGAGGATACTTTTTCCCTAGAAGTAAACCCTGACCAAATATTCAAAATCACATAGTATTCACTGCCCAAATAAAATCTCCTCACTATGGCTAACCCACATTAGCTTTTACGAGGAATGGTGCACCTTCTCCAAGTGATGTTACCTCAAGTAATAGCACGAAACTGGATACTCCACCAGAATAGATAGATTCTTGTCCTGGAATTCAGTAAAACCAAGAGACCAAAACGAAGGATATACTACAACACATGAAAATGATTAATTGAGGAGAGGAAATTTATATTCTCAATTTCATCAACTAACTCAGTGTTTGAGAGATAAAGAACTTTAATGGAACATTCGAATATCTATATATCTCATATAGAGTTCAAGTGTTAGCCCCAGGGGCTCTTGATTTCTGAGAATTTCCACTGAAGTAAAATAAAACAAAAAAATAAACTATCATTCAGATTATTTTGAGTCTTCACACGGCTGTTCTCGTCTTAAGTGTTATTTCCACAACGTTTCAGTCAATGTAACCTCTGACCTTCTCCAGGTGTAGCTTGTCGAACTCTGGAATATTTCTGTTGAACTCAGAAAGTTACACAGAATTTCATATATGTTCCTTCGTCATGATATCATCCTCCAAGATATTACCTCCTCCTTGCAGAGGGTTGGGCAATGTAGTACACGTTCCTCCATCTTGATACTATCTTCCCAGAAATTACATCCTCCTTGTAGAAGGTGGGGGCAATGTAATACATGTTTCTCCATCATGTACCATCCTACCAGACATTACCTTCTCCTTATAGGAGGTTGGGCAATGTAGTATATGTGCTTCATCTTGATACCATCCTTCTAAGTTCACATATTTGCTAGGTATTATTAGTTTTTTTGTTTTATTTTCTTATTTAGTTCTGGCGAAGGATGAATCATCCTACTGGATGCCAGATATTTACCCACTATCTCATATATTATAACTTGGAGATCTTAAGTTTTAATTGGTCATAGTTTAAAATACTGATTTTTCCCTCGGATTTTAATGATAGGTGCACGAAAAAAAATGGCGTCTCCATTTTCGGTGATAAACTGTAGAAGTACCCCCGAGACCTATATGTTCTATCAGGTGTTTTTGATAAACTTGAACTAAGATATCTCAAGGTTGTGTTAGGTGTCAAAATCAACACCAGTGGAAATAAAGTTCAACTGGAAGCTGCTCTCTCTGACTACTCGAGAAGAAATCCAGTTGATTCATTTCCAACTCCAAAGCAACAAAAAAAAAAGAAAGTCTTTTAGTGAATTTGCTGAACATTCAGATAACTCCTGCAGTTGTGAAGAACCATCTCAGGATATCTTCAGTTATGAGCATCACTATGACACCAACTTTTACATTGTCATCTACTATGACCCTAACTTTTACATTGGCCAAGTCATTGAGGTTATATCTGCATCCAGCACTGTAATAACATTTTTATCGCAAACCAAAGGTAGAAACGATTTTTTTCGATAGCCTTTATCAGATGACATTGCACAGGTAGAGTCAGCATTTGTTTATAGATGGGCTTTTAAGGTAATGCCAGCTTCAAGTGATGGTAGGATTTTGAGTGTTCTTGATATATCTACCATAGCAGAAGCCTATGAAAGAATTCTGAGAGAAAATCAATAAGGAAAGGAATTGTAGTAAGACCTCTACCTATAAAATATCTTACTTGTTTACATGTCTTTTAAGTTGAAAGTTTTTCAATGCTTGAAAAAAAAAAAAGAAAAAAAGACTTTTGACTTTTTTTATAACAAATTTCTAAATCTTATTGTTGTCGGTCCTGTTTTGGCAAGTTTAAATTCCCCAAAGTAAAAATATTTCTGTGGCAAAAAGCCCTCAGGGGTCCATCCTGGGCCAACTCTTTTCCTGATCTACATTAATGATCTTCCAAATCACATCCTTACATCATTTGTAGACATTTATGCTGACGACACTACCATTTATGGTAGCACATCTAAGACAGTAAACGACCAAGTTCTCTCCAATTCTCTCTCCTCTGATCTTGAGCACGTAGTACAATGGGGAAAGGAGTGGCTGGTTACTTTTAATGCATCTAAAACCAAGCTTCTCTCTTTACATCATCAACATTCTAATCCACATCTGGCATCAATTGAAATGAATGGCTCTCGTCTTCAGGAGGCCTCAAGTTTTGACAAGCTTCTGGGCTTGACCATTACTCCTGATCTTAAATGGAACACGTACATCAAATCTGTTGCCAAGGCCGCTGGAAAAATGGTGGGATCTTTCTATCGATTCGGTAAATATCTCACTGCTGATGCTATTCTCTATCTATATAAGAGCCAGGTACGCCCAAGGATGGAATACTGTTGCCACATATGGGCAGGAGCTGCTAGAAAGGACTTGTCCTGCCTTGATAGAGTTCAAAATAGACTTCGTAGCCTCGTAGGAGATGTCCTTTTCTCCTCCTTGCAACCTCTATCTCACAGAAGAGATGTTGCGAGTTTGTCTCTGATGTATTGTTATTTTCATGGAAAGTGTTCGACTGAGCTTCAATCTATGGTCCCCCCTCGCCAAACTTTCACAAGAAACACTCGTCTAGCTGTAAACACTATCAATAATTCCCCCCACTCTTTATCTGTGCCTAAACCTAAACGTAGATTCCATGAACAAAGCTTCTTTCTTAGAACTGCACGCCTGTGGAATTGTCTTCCGTTTTCCTGCTTTCCGGCTGACTACAATATGGTTGTGTTCAAGTCTAAAGTAAATAAGTTCTTGACGAGCCATTCCATATAAGTTATCAAATTTACCAAATTTTCATTACTAATGATTACTATATTGTCCAATTTCTACTGTACACTCTTTAACCCTTATCCTTGAGTGGCCTCTTGGCCTTGATAATGTGGTGATGCCTATGTAAAAAAAAAAAAAAAAAAAAAAAGTTTTATTATTAGAAACAAGGCAAACATTTTTTTTAATTCCTCACCCAAAAATTAGTAAAGTTGCAAAGTTTTAAGCTTCTACCTTCAATGGTTACATTTTTACAGCAATTTCAGTAACGTATACTTTTGACTTTTTTTTTTTAACCCTTTTTTGCCCTTTTTACCAAATTGTCTGTTCGACTGCTTTTACATGGTCCACAATGAATGGTTTTATCAATTTATAATTAAAAGAAAAAATTTTCTTGATCTCTAATATGTTATGAATCATAATAAGAAGATTCAATACATTAGATATTGAAATGAAATTGATATGAACAGTCGAAGTTGCATTTCCGTGTCATATCTGAACATTTTTCCCATTGGTAGTGGGATTTTGCCTAGTGTTTAGGTTGGTTTCATCTAATAATTATTGCATTCATTAGTATTAATTTTCATTTACCACAAGATGACATTACATTTATAAGGATTTTTCACTTGTTAGTAACTAACAATTTTTAGTTATATACTATGAAATTTGGCTTCTGGACCAGGATAGCAAATTTTCAACTTTCCGACAAACTTTGAACAATCATAACTTGATGGCTAATTGAGCTACCAGAATAAATTTGGTTCTTTTGTTTATGGTTGACAAAAATCTATATGACCACATTAAATTTTTGGATATAATGAAAATAAAATTTTGGTTTGGGATACCTATTTAAACTTTAATACAAGCGAGAAATTACTTTTAATTGGGTAGTGATATTGTTTCAGAGCAACTTTCAAATTTCGAAGGGTCACGATAGTAACCAGAAGTCAGGTTAGACTAGCAGGGGTACTCAGCGTTGCCCGGGTGTTTGTAGGTGTATGTGTTGGGGGGGGGGGGTAAGTAGGTAGGATCAAACCTGGAACATTGAGGCGAAGGTGGAAAAGAAAGTGTGAAAAAAAAACTGACAACTTACCCAATCGCCCACGAAAGGAGAGTAACTAAACAGAGTTTAATTTTAATGATTAAAAAGTCAAATTGACAGGTACGCGATTTTAATGATCACGCCATAGAAGTCCCGCAGTGAACATTTACTGCAAGACAGTTTTTCTGGTTTCGTTTCCCAACTTTTTGTTTCGCCAAAATGTTGGGGTGAGGGGACCAGCTCCCCATAAAGAGGAGAGCGTCCATATGAATAGCAATTGTCTGATATAAGGAGTTTCCCCCCACATTGATCAAACGTCCATTGCTTTCTGAACGTTCCCAGCATTCGTGTTGGGAACCGCACCTTCGCTTCAGATTAGTTTCACTTTTATACGAAAAGGCTGAATCAACACGAGAGGCGCCAAAATAGCAAGAATCGTGTAAAATTTGACGTAAATAAATCTAGACGCGACGCGCATTCACAAATCGTAGATATTATTATCTAGGAGGTATATAAATACTTCTAAGCGATAGTACCCCCCCCCCCCGGGAACCCTAGCAAAAAAAAAGCCTTTCTTGGACATACAAAAACTCTTGTGCGCATTTTTCCATTTATATATATATAAATCCTCAAAACAGTGTTTCATGGTAAACAACTTAATATCCCTTGAAAAATAAATTATTGGTATTATAGTAAATTCAAGAACGAGTTCATGCAGTGATTGCAGGTGATGAAATGACTTACTGACTAGATGGTTTTCTAACGAATGATAAATAATATTTTTTTGTATAGTTTTAAAGGTTAAAAACTTCAAAGACTATATATATATATATATATATATAGATTACAAATTTTTTTTTTAAGAAAAGTACATGAAAGTCACATAGTAAACAAAGGAAACGATAAACGTCGTTCACAGAAGAATAAAGGTTAGTTTCGGTATTTATTCATAGCATCTTTCATGCAACATATTCATTGGCAAAACTATTACTTTTCATTATTCTTACTAATGGGTCAGTGCTTATCAAGGCCCAGGAGTCAAGGGTTAAAGATATCATCAGTTAGATTATGAATGCCATAACATAAGGATTGGAAACCACTGATGAAATGTACAGAAGGAATTAATAATCCAAGAGGACGGTTTAACAAGTATTTTTTTTTCTTTTATTAAGTGACTAGTGGGGGGGGGGGAGGTACCCGGCGTTGCCCGGGTGTTTAGAGGTGCGTGTGCTCAGGCAGGCGAGGGGGGGGTGTAAATCAAAACAAAAGAATAAGCTAAGTAATCACCCTGTTTAAATATAAAAAAAATGTTAAAACTTAAAAAAATCGAAAAACAAAAAAACATAGAACAAAGCTTAAATAACCCTGTTTCAATATTAAACGTTTAAAAAAAAAAAAAAGACATCTCACACCACTATTCGAACTCACAACCTTTAAAGTGTGCAAAAAACCTGACACGTTACCCGCTCAGCCATAATACAGAGTAGCTTAAACACGTTTGAATTTATTTAAAAGTATTAAAAACAGAATTAACACGTGTCCGCAATAAAAGTTAACTCTGCTGCTTCTATTTGACCCCATTAATGAGGTCAAATAGAAGTAGCGGAGTTAACTTTTGCTGCGGGACAGCTTTTGCGTTTGTTTACCCATGTTTCCCCAAGATGTTGAGGAGGAGGAAACCAGCTCCTCATTGTCCAGATTGAATAGCAATTGTCTGATATAAGGAGTTTGGCCCCACATTGATCAAAGCTGATTGCTTCTGGACGTTCCTCCAGTGCAGTTGCTGGGAACACTGGGCTTTGAATTAGTTTCGGTTTTATACAAAAATGCTGAACGAACACAAGCAATAATTTTGTAAAAATCGACGTAAATAAATCTAGACGCAACGCGCGTTCGCAAATCTTCGATATTATGATCTAGGGGCTATATAAACAGTTCTAATCGATAGTAACCCACCCCCACCCGGGACTGTCGGCAAAAAAAGCCTTTTTGAGACATACAAAAAATGTGTGCGCGTATTTGCCTTTTATATATATAGATGGTCATAAAACCGTTAGCTATAGACAGAGGCTACTAAGCTAATTGTGGAATACATAAAACTTAGAAACATCATGATAGACAATACAGAACTCTTAAAATATGACAGCGATACATGTTCATTTACACAATTCTGAGGCAGCACGTTCAGGATTGCAGAACACAATGTGAAAGGAGATTGCTGGTACATCGGAGCAAAACACCAGTATGATT
The DNA here is from genome assembly GCF_053919585.1 of Euprymna scolopes. NCBI lineage: Eukaryota > Metazoa > Mollusca > Cephalopoda > Sepiida > Sepiolidae > Euprymna > Euprymna scolopes. The sequence goes on along the minus strand of NC_136505.1, from coordinate 14,983,493 downwards.
ATGTAGAGAGTTTAATGTGAATGTATATCATTGCAGGTTTGGTCTGTTCAGCAGCAGCACAGGGCGGTATTTAAGCATTGCGGTGGGGTAAGAACCATGAAATAATCTGTAGGGAACAGATGCAACTGTTACATTCCGGCAAGTACACAGCAGATCTAATCCAAGCAGATCATGTACTTCAGAGGGAACAGGGCCACGGCAGGGAATATGTAGTATAATATCTGATGGCATGATACTGTAAATGCTCAAAAGAATCAGAGAACACCCTGCAAACTTTGGCAAACACTAGAGATCCATATTCCAAGTTGGGACAAATCCTTGCCTTGTAAAGTCTATTCAGCAAATGCCATTCATGAGGAATTTGGTAGCTCAGGATACGCAACATGTAAAGCTTTACATTAGACTTGAAGACAACTACGTTGTAGTTAGTGGAGAAGCAGCTTCATGGTATTTTATTCTGCAGATGGGACCCTTTAGGAAAGAAACTTTGTTTATGGAAATTCTGCTCAGTATTTTATACAAAGAGAGAAAAAAAAGAAATTGGTCTGCTGTGGTTGTGTTTATATTGTGGCTGTTTTACGGAGGGGGGGGTACGAGGAATTGGAGATTGTGAAGTTAATTTTGTATTCTGTTATTGCAAGAAAGATTGCTCCAAGCAGAAACTATTTAGATGTGACAGAAGTACTCCATCTTAGGGCGAATCTTTTATTGTTAGGGGATTGCACAATAGGAAAACATGGTAATCTAATTTAGTTGTAAAGTTACGCTCTCCTGGCGGCTGAAGGTCCAATCCTCAGTGCAGACATTCAAAGTACAATTGCAAATTGCTTAAGACTTCTGTAGCAGACGAGAATTCGCTCCTGCTTGTGCTTGTTACAGTTTTTGTCTGCTACAAATTGCTACACTTCTACCTAGTTATGGTTGATGGAACAAAAGCATGCTACCTTCGTAGATTAAATTAAGGGTTCTGTTTGAAATTCTGTGCAGATTCTTGAGTTCAATAAGATACACCTGAAAAAGGCTGGAGGTTACATCAACTGAAACGTTGTAAAAATAACACTTAAGATGAGAGCAATAGTCCAAATAATACGAATAAACAATCCTCATCACTAAAATTCAGAAACGTAGTTTATATCCATTTCTTGGCCGGTGTTAGTACAGTACTCGGTTGTATTCACTTTCCATTTTTATCTTGTTTCTACTGCTATAGAACTAGTACAAAGAAAAATATTTGTGAAATTTTATGAAAAGTATTTGTCATGAGAGAGCAGGTAACTATGATGAATATAGTTACATATTGTTTTTATTTGCAAAAAATATTAAAAATTGTTTATAAGAAAAAACAATTTGCTTTAAACTAATGTCAAATACCTTTTGTCTACTCTTTTGTAAATTATCAAAAAACTTTTTAAAAATGTCAATTGTTTTTGTAAATATTTATATAAGGTTTATTATGTTTTTTTATGCTACTAGCCTGGGTGCCCGGCGTTGCCCGGGTGTTTGGAGATGCATGTTGAGCAAAAAAAAAAAAAAAAAGTGGTAGTAGGCAGGTAGGCTCGAACCCGTACCGCAAAGGAGGAAAAGAACATGAAAAAAAGAACATGACGAGTTAGCTGTTGCATCCAATCGCCAAACCAGAAGTGACATAGGTTTAAATTAAGGCTAGATAATCAAAAAGAAGGAATGACTTTCGAAAATATCGGCGAAAAAAGCGACTCTTCCCTGTAGAAAAATCCCCAGTTGAGGGTGAAGGAATTAATGTTTTTGGCCAATTTTTCAATATTTGTCATCCGAAAGGTTGAGCTTCAAAATAATACAGATCTTATGAAAATCCGTCACTTCTGTAGAAAGTTTTTGCGAAACATAACATACATTCATACACACATTTAAACAGCAGGTGAAATTTATATTATAGATATTATTTTCATTTTATAGAACACTAGCCTGGGTGCCCGGCGTTGCCCAGGGGTTTGGAGATGCTTGTTGAGCAAAAGAAAAACAAGTGCTAGTAGGCAGGCTCAAACCTGTACTGCGAAGAAGGTTGTGTCCATTGCCAAACCGGAAGTGGTGAAGCTTTAAATTAATTAAGGCTAGTCAATTGAAAAGAGGGGATGACTTTCGAAAATATCAGCGAAAAAAGCAACCCCCTCCTTATAGAAAAGGGATTAGTTGAGGATGAAGGAATAACTGCTCTTCATCCTTTTGTTAATGTTTTCGAAAGTAAAACATTGTCACTTTTTTAAAAATCATTTCTACTGTGGGGTTTTTTTTTTATAAAGAAGTCACCACTTATCAAGGTTCAGAGGCCACTCGAGGATAAGGGTTAAAGAGTGTACAGTAGTCAATAGGACAATATAGTAATCGTTGGTAGTGGAAATTTGGTAAATTGGAATACTTAAGGGGAACGGCTCATCAAGAACGTTGCACTTAAAGACGACCATATTGTAGCCAGCTGGAAAGCAGGAAAATGGAAGAGAGTTTCACAGGTGTGCAGTTCTAAGAAATATGCTTTGTTCATGGAATCTGCGATCAGGTTTAGGCATAAATAAAGAGTGGGGGAAATTATTGATATTGAAGAGGGTCAGACGAAAAGGCGTTTAAGACATTTTATTACCTTTTCTTATGAAAATTTTTTTTATATCCCTTTTTATTGATAAATACGTTTCCTCCACTTAAGCCAATCCTATCTTCTTTTAGCACAGCTTGAGTAGGTGTTCATACAAGTTGAGGATACGTCTTTGACAATCAGTCCAACAGTGGCTTTGTTGTTGTTGGGCTGAGGTATGGTTTTGTTCAGCCATAGGAGGCCCACTCTCCCAGGCTTTACCTTCTCTCTCTCTCCAAGAAGGAGTTAGTTCATTGCTAATCGCCTGAGGTGCTCCTACTGGGGAATGCCAACAGGAATACACCGGCATTTTGTAGGCCACAGTGCTTTTCTAGTGTACTGGCTTTTTGAAACCTGACCTGACCTGACCTGACCTTGTGTCTAACCTCCTGGAGAGGAGGTAAATAAAACATTCTTAAGAGAGAAAAAGGATTCTAAGTGCACACATGTACACACGCACACAAGTAGACACATGTGCACACACGCACACAAGCAGACACATGTGCACACACACACAACAATCAACAATCAACACTGATACAACTATTGTGGAAAAGGTAAAAATAACTAATTCTTAAATTAGAACTGAAGCATCCAGCTGATACATTTATTTTCACCTTGTTATAATTTGGGGTAGCCTCACAACTATGAACAGAGAATTGTAGTGCAGAACGTGAGGATCCGCATAACTGTCTATCGCTAGAGTTTAAATTTAGTCTTGCTTTTCTTTTCCACAGAAAATCCCTAAATAGACACCTTACTAGCTGCAGCTACCTGGCGTTGCCAGGGAGTATTTTTATTTTCATTTTTGTTCACTTCTTTTTTCATAATTATGCTGTTATTTTTTATTTTTTTTTTTTGTCAAATTAATTAGAACTTCTACCTAGTCATGGCTGACAGAACGAGAACAGGCTAGTTCAATGAATTAAATAAAAGGTGCATCTAAAATTCCGTGGAGATTCCCAAGTTCAATAAACAGATTCAAGAGTTTGACAAGATACACCTGAAAAAAAGGTCATAGGTTATATTGAATGAAATGTCGTAAAAATAACACTCCAGGTGAGAACAATATTCCAAAGAACCCATCCTCATCTTAAAAATTCAGAAATAAAATGTATATCATTAGTCCTTGCATAAGCTTATTCACTGAACATTCTCTATAAAAACACGAGTTTGCATGAACTTTACCCAAATGAATATTTCTGACTAAAATGGCATATATTCACGTAAAATTACATAAATGTTTTGGGATTTAATCCTATTTTTTTTTATTACATTTTCACCCTAAACAAGGCACATTGCCACTTTGATGTAGGGAGCTACTATCAGGGATATAAGCTACAGGGGTACTATGTAGGGAGTTGGGCAGCAAGATGTCTATTAACATTACACTTGAACTTCTGCATGTCAGTACAGTTGAAGAAGCAGGGACTTGGAAGGAAGTTCCAAAGTCTAGCAGTTCTGGGGAAGAAACTACTGGAGTAGAAAGCTCTCTTATGTCTAGGGATCTCTACTGTGTAGGGGTGGGATTTAACTGCTAGTCGGGTTTGTCGGGGGTATTTACATCGAGGGGATACAAGTGCTTGCACTTCATCAGAGCATTCACCATTAAAATACTTGTAGAACAGGCAAAGGGATGCAATTTCGTCAATGGGAAAGAGGCTGAAGCTTAGATGATAGTTCAGGACCTATTAGGTTGGCGACTCTCTTTCAAACCCTGTCTGGAAGACAGACTAGTAAGAGATGAAGCAGCCCAAATGCGACAATACTTCATACATGGGAGAATGGTGACCTTATAGATGTACAAGATATTCAGGCGTTAGTAGTTTTCTAGCATGGTAGAGAGAGCCTACCTTTTTCGCAGCAGTTTTGGCAATGCTCTCAATGTAACTGTTCTAACTCATGTTACCTGTGAACGTTAGGCCGAGGAGTTTAATTTCAATTATTTTTCCATTTCAACATGCATACACATTCATTTTCTTTCTTTCATCAGAACATATCTTTTAGAAACAATTTATATTAATTGTCGCCATGATTTCTGGTAAAATCTCTAACTTGTAAATGTTGTTCAAAAATTACTCATATGTTATAAATTAATTTTACTAAGATAATATCGTTTTAATCTTAGGAAATGATTGGATGTAAATCCCAACAAGATGGTCAGATGTAAATCCCTACAAGATCGTCGGATGTAAATCTTTTAATTTTTTATAAAACGATCGAATGTAACTCCTTATAAAAGGATTGAATATAAATAGTTTCTGTGATAATATCGATGTTGCCTCCGAGTATCAGAAAAAAAAAAAAAAAAAAAAAATAGGAAATAAGTTTATCAGCGAAACAAAGATATAGGAGGTTGTTCACAAAGGAACACAAAAGAAAACAAAAATAGGATCATTAATCAAGGGGTGGCAGTGAACGAGAACAAAAGGACCACATATATATGGAGAATTATTTTAACAGACAGTTTTAGGAGCGTCAATATGCTTTGTGACAGTTTGCAATGGCTGGGGATGGTTTGTAGACAGTTTTGGATTTTAATACGGTGACGATAGAGTTGAGAGTTGCAAGTTGGACATGGTAGAATGCAAGTCATGGCTAAGAGGAAATGGGGAAACTTACAAACACGGCCTCAACAGAACGTAGACATGTAGAAGGTCGACGGGGTCACACACACACACACACACACCTAGAGTGCAACTGATATTTGCAGAATGTGTCAGTGTTTGTGTTTTGTTTCATTTTATTATACTCGTGAGTCAGTTACCAATGTGTGAGAGACGATCACATGGCTAGAATGATAACAGAAGAAAATGGTGGGATCCTTCTGCCACTCCAGTAGATATCTCACTGCTGATGCAATTTTCTACCTGTATAAGAGCCAAGTACTTCAAAGGATGGGGTAATGTTGCCATATCTGCGCAGGAGCTGCTAGAAAGATTTTATCCTGCCTTGACAGAGTTCAAAATAGACTTCGTAGCCTAGTGGGGGGAGGGGGCGTTTCTCTTCCCTGCTGCAACCTCTTTCCCAAAAAAGAGACATTGCGAGCCTGTCACTGCTTTATCGTTATTTTCATGGCAAGTGCTCGTCTGAGCTCCAATCTATGGTCGCCCCTTCACCAAACTTTTGCAAAAAACACTTGTCTTGTTGAAACCACTATCTATAATTTCCCCCACTCTTTATCTGTGCCTAAACCTAAACATAGATTCCATGAACAAAGCTTCTTTCTTAGAACTGCACGCCTGTGGAACTCTCTTCCGTTTATGTGCTTTCTAGCTGACTAAAATTTGGTATTCAAGTCCAACATAAACAAGTTCTTGATCAGCCACCCTCTTAAGTAATCCAATTTACCAAATTTCCACTACTAACGATTACTACAATATTGTCCCATTGACTACTGTACACTCATTAACCCTTATCCTCAAGTTGCCTCCAAGCCTTGATAAGTGGTGACTCCTATGTTAAAAAAAAAAAAAATATTTAAATTAAAAATCGAGATGAAAGAAGACGAACACAGAAACAATATTGAGGTCGGTGTTATCGAGCAGAGGAACACGTATCACATTTCTACAACTTTCAGTCTTTTAAGGGATTACTGAGAATTTTAAAATCAATTTAACCGACTTTTTATCAAACAGTTGTTTCCGACCGGTGGCACAAAATCCAACTCTAAGGTAATGCTAAGACAGCTGCTCTATCAACAGTTGAATAATATCAGGACAACTATAATGCCATATCACACATGGAAAGAGATCTTACATTTATTTCCTGTATGTATTTCAAAAGCCACAACCCCATAGATACAAATCTCACTAATAATCGACTGGTTTTGTTTAGCCCTTTGTTTTACACATCCAACAAGTGCTCATATTTTGTCCAAAACCCAGGAAACCAATATGAAAATACAAAATAAAAGAAAACCGATCAAACCAGGCGCCCTCTAAAAATAACCAAATTACCTCCTCCCTTGAGGTTCTCCTTCACACATATCCAGAAACTTAAAACTATTCTTAATGATGTAGAACCCTTCCTCCACATGAAATCCCCAGATATCCTAACATTATACAAAACAAATCTCAACTCCTCCATATCGAATTATTTTGATGTACCAAGCTAATTCTTACTCTGTCACAAAGATTCAGACACGTGTTAAGAAAATCAGATGAACATAAAATACAGATCACACATGACGATCCACAGTGGTCAAGATAGTGATGGGTAGTCAGTCCTGGAACTAGTGGCTAATCTTCTAGACCTGTGAACCAGAGCCAAGGTCAATGTCGGCTTTGATAATGTGTAACCACGTCTTTATCTGGTCTGCCAGGCATCTTTGTCAATACTGGAGTGGTTTTGAAGCTATTGCTTCATGGACAAACTTTCCTGGGTTGCAGCATGGCTGAATCAACAAAGTCTCTATAAGTGCTTCATTAAGGGGGATGATCCTGTAATGCAGGAAATGTTGTGAAATGACAAACACCCATACATCGGAAAAGGGATTTATAACTCCAGTTTGTTTTTTTTCTTTTTTGTAGTCAATTTTTAAAAAGCAATTATATTTATCAATCAAATATATCAAGCATTGTTTTTTTCCACTTTTTTTTTTGTCTTTATTTTCTGCAATTTGATCATGTTAAAAACTGTTGGAGTTTTGCAGTTGATTTAGTTTTATGGTATATCAAGTTATTTAAAGAATCTTTTCCTTTAAGTAGCCATGAGTGCATTATCTGTTGCCTATGTGGAATCGGAAAGCAATTACTGAAAATGCCTATCTTACTCTTAACTAGAACCATTAGTCACCAAAATACCACATTTACTCTAAATGTTGTTCTACTTATGATTCCCCTCAAAAATGGTTTAAAAAATGTTTTTGTTCATGAATATGAATATATCTAGATACAATAAGTGTAGAATAGGTAAAAAAAAAAATACAAATAAAAAATTTGGTAAGACCCTTCCAACCCTTTCGAAATAATAGACTGCCCACTGTTTTACAGTTTGTTTGGTACAGAAAACAAGCAAGCCAATCTCTAAATTAAATCTAAATAGAACAATAAAACTAAAACTTGCCTCATTCTGGAAGGATTTCTCATTCACTGACCAAGCGCAGAAAACAAATTGTAATATCAAAACAGATACTACAGTTTGAATTATTTTATTTGCACAAATTTGAAAAAATAAAGCACAAGGCACTTCATACAACATTTTGTTCCTAGCCAAAAAGGTCTAATCAAATACAAATTATTTCAAACAATAACAATTTTAAATTGTTTTTGGCACACGTCAGGACACTAAGAACTTGTCTGCTAACAATGAAAATGTCTCATTCCAAATGTGACTAAATTACGGGAACTATTTCAAAAATCTGAAAATGAATAAAATAAAAAAGTAAATAATTGAATTGAATTGAATTGAAGCAATATTAAAAAAATACTTTTGTTAATATATTTAAATTTTAAAGCTAAAATCACATTTTGATTTTCCTTTTCCAAGCAAAACAATTCTTTCAAAAAAAAATTAAATTAAAAAAATAAATTAAAATAATTTTAAGAATATTGTTTTCATTTACTCCAAGAACAATACCACACTGTCATTTTGTGATTGCTCTTCTAAAACAAATAGTGTCATGATAATCACTGACACTTGCTACTTTTATTACAATTAAAATATCAAAAAAAAATTTTGGAAATTTTATTTAAACTAGTTCATACCAGAGCATGTCAATTTTCACTTTTATCTTCAATTGATTTATACAAAAAAATGTGAAATTTTGTAGAAAAAAAAAATCTGCTAATTAATAGGTGTAACTATCATGAATATATTTACAAATTGTTTTTAGTGATAAAACATATCAGAAATTGTTTTTAATTTGGTTTGAATTTGTGCATTTTTTTGTCGGTTATATAAAAAAAAGCAACAAAAAAAACGTCAGTTACAAAAAAAAATATGTAAATTTCTTTAAATTTAAAAACACATACCCAGTTAAAAAAAATAATTTCAACTCACAGATTCAAATTCAAGTATTAGTAATGTTTCCTCTACCTATTTTTTTTTTTTCAACCAATTACTTTTGTTTGCATACAAACAGACGACAAACTTTTAATAGTATACAGCAGTTGTTCCCAATTAGTGTGCTATGGAATGATTACTGGTGTACCGTGAAGATATAATAGCTAGAAGCCATTAAATTTCATTTTGTTTAGTAAAGACATTTAATTTCTTAATGATTCCACTGCTCAATTCAAAAATTGCCAAATTTCTAGAATCTGAACGTTTCACACATACTCATTGGTAAGCATTTTTATGGTTTATATTAGGTTGACAAGAAGGCTTTTGCAGAATTTTAAATTTTGATTTCAAATGATGTATTTTCAAATAAGTTTTCATTATAATACCTTTACTTTATACATCATTTTAAATATCGTTTTTCACTCCATCTAATCGTTTAAATTACAATAATTTTAAAACAATTATGTCTTTTCAGAACATTGAATAAAAAATGGAAAAAAAAGAGACATTACCGGCAATGCCCAAGGCATTCCTCAAGTTCGCATCAGAGCATGCCTCACTCTGGCGAACAGTCGGTGAGGATGTGTGCAATGGTCTGCACATCAGACTTTTTTTTTTTTTAGGTGATTACATGTAGTTTTATTAGGTATTTTGTTTGTTTATTATTTTAGGGAGGGAGGCTGCTACTGCAACATAGGGTTAAGACAAGGGTGTTTCTCAGGAGAAGGGATTTTTCCACTCAGACTTAGAGATAGTGATAAGCTTAGGAAAGGTTAGGCTTGTCTAACTTCTACTTTATTAACTTTTTTAGCATGAAATCCTTCAATACCCACTACCCCAAAAAATGCACAGATTAATTTGTCACTCAGAAAAAAAAAAATTAGTTAACTACCTTAAAAAGCTAGAATGTCCCAGAAATGGGGGATCATTTTATGTTAAATTTGTACTCAAAACTGATCCCTAATTCTAAATAAATCTTTTTTTTTCTTCTTTTTTCCCTTCTGCCAAGATTTCCAGAGGGTTCACATTTTATCGCCTAAAAAAAGTTTATCTCATATTGGGGGGGGGGGGGTTTGAAGGGTTTCAATCCAGAAATTTACCAAAACCTTTAAAAAAATGAAAGGATTTCCATATTTTCTCATCATGAAACCACCATTTTCTCTAAGAAAAAAAACGAAAGCTTTGAAAGTCGATAAATCAAGTGTTTTATTTAGGTACGGGCAATATAATGGCCGAAACTTATAGGGGGACATAGTTTGGAAAGCTGGCTTATAATATTTTTGTGGGTTTCCAATTACTTTTTGATTGTATTTGAAAGAGTAAAGCCTAAAGTTAATCTCTAAAAGGAAAAAAAATATTTTTTACACATGGAAAAATATAATGAAAAATGTTTTCACAGCAACATCAGAAACTGACAAATTCAGCTAAATTTTGAAGTTAAATGAATTCATTGTAAAAATCCCTTGAAAGATAAATTTGAAACTATTTAAAAGATAATTAGTAGAGTCTTATTGAATTAAATAAAAAAACTACCTTGTTTGTAGAAAAATAGCTTAATTAGCTCCCAAAAGCAAGAGGTTCGGCTTTGCACAATCAAAACAAATGAAAAGGTGTCATGCATTTGTTCTACAGAAGACAAAATGTCAGAAAGTCAATTTTATTTTTAAATTTATAAAGGAATTAAAACATTATTAAACCCTTATTTCTTAATTTTTTAAGATTATAAAAATATATTCATTAATTTAGGTAATCCTATTTGTTGTAATAAAAAGGAAGTGCTTATTTGATTAAAATTTTTAATTACTTTTTTTTACATGATGACTCCATTTATTCATAAATGTATTGTAACAATAAATTTAATTCATCCTTTTTAAAATAAAGTAAAAGTGAATTTTAAGTGTGAAAAAAAGTCAATTAAAATCACTGATTACACTGACAATTTAAGTTAAGTTCACCTTTCGCATCCCTGTGTTTACAAAGCCATTTGACAGAAGTGAGGTCAGACAAATTTTTAGCTACTGATGACCAAAACTGTATACAATGTACCTTTTTATTTTTTTTAGATGCAAATATAAAAATAGAACTTTTATTCAAACAGTCTTTATTTGAACTCAATGGACTGTATTTTTTTATATTTATGAACTACTTTTTCCCCAATTAATATGTTTATGAGCTATTTTTTTTTTTTTTTTATCAAACAAAAATAGAACTTTTATAATGAAATATACATTATGAACTGTTTTCCAAACATCAGGTGTTGGTCATTTTTATAAATAATAAAGTTTAAAAATACAACTTTTATAATAAAAGTTAGGTAAACATCGTTAGTGAAGTTTTAAAATAAAAGTTAGTTTTATTTAAAAAAAAAAAAAAAAAAACGGTGTTTTTTTTTTTTTTATTACATTACAAACTTTATTTGAACTTTTTAACAAATTTTTACATGCATAGAAAATATACTGTATAGATCTTATAATAATTTTTTTCAAAATTTATTTAATGGAAAGTTTTTTGTATTTTTCTTTTACATGGGGGTCACCACTTATCAAGGCCCGAAGGCCACTCAGGGATAAGGGTTATTGTGTGTACAGTAATCAATGAGATAGTATTGTAGTAATCATTAGTGTTGGAGATTTGATAGAGTGTCTTACTTAAGGGGGTGTTTAAGTTGGACTTGAAGAGATCCAAGTTGTAGTCAGGTGGGAAACGGGCAAGACCAACAATAGCTGTCGATAAAGTGCCTCCCATTTCTACTCTGAAGATTCATACTTTGACATGGGTCAGTATATTTCGGACACGTGTGTTGGTTGGCGATTAGGCCATGTCGTATCAACCATTTCATGGTATTCAGTGTATTTGTGGAGGACGTTTCTTTAATCACATCACTGAATATCATATTTGTTGTTGCTAGTTCTATCGCTGGCATTACTGCATTTGTTAATGTGTTCATAATTTGGAAATCACTTTCGAAAACTTACGTCACATTAGAAAAAATTTTGTTACAAAAATCTCATTTTGAAAAATAAATTTTGTATTTTTTTTATTGTAAATTGGTTTATCATTTTATTGTTGAATAAAATTTCAAAGTTATAAATGGAGAAAAAAGAATATCTCGAAAAGAAAAAAAACACCTCGTTTTTTTTGTTTTTTTTTTAATAAAACTCACTTTAATTTTTAAATTTCGATATCAACGTTTACCTAACTTTTATTATAAAAGTTGTATTTTTAAACTTTATTATTTATAAAAATTACCAACACCTGATGTTTAGAAAACAGTTCATAATATAATTTTATTATAAAAGTTCTATTTTTGTTTGATAAAAAGAAAACAGTTCATGAACATATTATTCAGTAAAAAACAGTTCATAAATATATTAAAAAAAAAAAAAAGAAAACTGCGTATTGAGTTCAAATAAAGACTGTTTGAATAAAACTTCTATTTTCATATTTGCATCTAAAAAATAAATAAAAGGTGCATTCTATACAGTTAAGGTGAATTTAACCACAATTTATTCATTGAAAAAAAAAATAAGCAGAAACATTTCATTAATAATTAAAGAGAATACAGTGGGTAGGATGCAAATCCTGTCTGTTTACTTTTTGTTTTAATTTTTACCCTTCTGTATTTGTCTAAATTAGGCACGGCCAAAAAAAGGTAGAAAAACCAAGTTGTTATCTTTTTTTAAAACAAATTAAAATCTATTAAAATCCATTATTCGATAGCAACTTGTTTTTTTTTTTTTTTTCAGAAAGATGAAAGCCTGAATTTTATCATATGAAAAGCAGAATAATATAAAACTTTTTCTACTATTTTTAATAGAATTTTAAATTTTCAAAAAAAAAAAAAAAAAAAAAAAACACCATTCATAGGCATTTTTGTTTTGATGGATAACACAAATATTTTTAAAAGGTTTTTGAATCAATTAATGTTTTTTTTTTTTTTTTGTCTAAATAAGATTTAGGATGATTTGCTATAAGAATATACAAAAATATTATAACATGAATACTTGAATTTGAAACAATTCCATCTTTTATCTCAGTCTATAGATTTTGCATGGCGAAATTAAAAAATTCAAAATTTAATGATAGTCTCAAAGAAACTATGATAGTCTTTATATGAATAAATGAAGTCCTGTAAATTTCCATGTATCTTTAACATTTGTTTTGATGAATAAATGAAGAATCAACTTTATAAAGGTTTAATTCTTTTTCTATAAGCGATACATATTTGTTGCCTACATAACCCTTGAAGTTAAGCAACGATGAGGCTGGCCAGTACCAGATAGGTGACCATTTTGGGAATGTTAGGTGCCATATGCGTTGGACAAAACTCCTGCATCTAGTATTACGCTTAGTTATCTTGACCCTGTCTTGCCATCAGGACCAAGTGTTTCTGGATGAGAGAGTGTGGAAGATACAAGTCCCCTACACTTTAAACTAAGTCAAGCACAAGTCACAGCAAAAATGAAAAGGGAGGAATAACAACTGTTTGTAAATACAAACAACTGTTTGTAGGCTTTATGGTCTACCGGAGGTAAGGAAATATCATAGAACGACAAATTGCAAAAAGAAATTATCATAATTTTAGCAAACTGTGAAGTTATTTATCGATTTTTTTTTTTTTTTTTTTTGGTATCGATTCTTCAAAACATTTCCTATTTAATGGTATATTAGCAATATTGGGTTCACTAAAAGAAAATTATTAATCTATTTTTCAAAGATTTAAAAGTAGTGCTTTTTTGTAAAAATAATGAAAATATATATATATATATATATATATATATATATATATATATATATTTTTTTTTTTTTTTTTTTTGTTTATCTGGAAGAATAATTATTAACATATTTAACGAACTTCACACTTCAAAACACAAAAGATGAAAAATTAAACACATTTAAAATCTGATACGTGCGCAATTGTTTTTGTCTGGGTTTTTTTGTTCATTTTATCTACAATACTCACCCTTCTCACAATACAATATATTTTGTTCAGTTTTAGCTAATTATTTTAAGCATATTTGTAACCACAAATAAAGAAGAGGTGGAGGGAGTTGTAGGCAAAAAATATATAGAGAAATTATCGATTATGGAAAAAAGAAGTACACCATTATAAAGTTCATTCTTCACTTAATAATCGGTAACAATTTCGTACAGATTGGATAACTACTTGATTTTTGGTAGATTTTTAAAGAGACTCCATCAAAAAATACTTACTCCCTCCTTCCGTTTTTGTGTTATTTAAAAATAATACCATTTTTAAAAAAGTTTTTCTTAGTGACCCTGGATCTCAATTTTTATTTTTTTTAGGATTATAAAAGAAATTTCTTACACTAATGTTTACACTATCAAGTGTACAAGAAAATCATTACAATATTACATTTGAAATTTTTTGTGAGAATTGTTATCATTAAAATCACATGGAATATTATTTTTAGTGAAAATATTGGATGCTTAATTCAATGATAATATTGATTGTTCGAGAAATCTATTTTTCTTCAAGTTATATTAATTTCATTAACTTTAGGGGCCTTCTTCATGTTCCTGAAATATTAAAAAAAATTTTTTTTGTAATTCGTAATTATAATGGTTTTTTTTTATTAAAAAAAAAAAAAAAAGGCAAACAGAAATTTATACATCATTTTATAATATTTAAAACTTTAACAAAAGGTGTTTTTTGTTTTCAAAAAATAATATATTTTCACTAAAATTAAAAAAAAAAATAATAATAATGAGTTCATTATATTCTGTGATTCTTAATGAATAAATACTGAAATGTTCATTACAATTGGTTGATTTCCTGAATTTTGGTGAATTTTTAAATGAAGTGGGGGGGGGGGGTCAAAATGTTGGCACTGTTTTACAATTTGTCACTGTACAGAGGGAGACAACTATTGTTTACTAAGTGATTCGTTTATTTTTTCATCTCATAGTTTAGGACGCGATATATATATATATATATATATATATATATATATATATATATATATATATATATAATCAAAGCATTAAAAAAAGAAACTTGCGCTGATTTTTTTTTTTTTTTAATGAAACAAAGTTGATAACATTAATAATACAAAATGTAGTCTTTACGCGACTATTAAGAGAAAAACCAACGAACCCGCGATATTTTCATTAGATGAAAACATTTAAAAAAGATGTTCGGCACCTTTTAAATTAAAAAGTAAATGGCGCTTATGTCAACGACTCATCAAATCTAAGGGAGATAACTAGCATAGACATAGCAAAAATAAGCATATTTTGCAAAATATAATTTGGGACGCTGAAATAATCAGGACAAAGAAAGAATGTTGAATGGAAAAAAAAAAAATGATTACTGTAGCCGAGTTCCGGAAATTGCTGAAACAGTTTACGAAAAGGAAACAAGTTAGCGAAGTTAATCAACGAACTTAACATATAACAATGTTAAGTAACAAAAGAAACTTATTAATTAACATACACAAAACAAAAACCATCATTTTAATCTTTTTTTAAAACGAAAATAAAAAATAAAAATAAGAAATTTGTTTTTCTTTATTTTAGATAATTAGTTAGCGTCAGGATGATTAAAACTTTTTGAAGGAGATTTTGAAGTATTTAAACCGTCCATTTCTGGCTATGATTCAAGTTTTATTTATTTATTTATTTATTACTATTTTGTAGTTTCATTTTGTAAGGTATAATTTGGGGCGCATAATAATTAACGTACACAAAGCAACGAAAATAGAAAACATTTTCAAAGGAGTTTTTGAAGTATTTAAACCGTCAATGTAATTTTTTTTTTAAACGAAAATAAAAAAATAAGAAATTTGTTTTTCTTTATCTTAGGTAATCAGTCATTTCTGTCTGTGATTACAGCCTTTTATTTATTTATTTTTTTTTTTTTACTATTATGTACAAATGTATTAAAAAATAACGTTCAAAAATTCTGCACAAGATAAAGTGTTCGTTTTTTTTTTTGTTTTTGTTTTTTTAAACAAGGGAAGCATTTTTCATTGGCTAATTGGACAACAACTTCTTGATTGTTGGCTATACAAAAAATAAACAACTTTTTAATTGGCTATAGGAATTTAATTTGTTTTTTATTGCTTTCGGCTACAGAATCATTACTAACATTTCTTAGAATAGATAGCATGTCTAATTTAGGACGTCCCAGAGTTTCTAAAGAACGTATAGTGGACCATGTCTTCACTCCATGAGAAATAAGTGAGTTAAATTGAACATTTAGTTCAATTTTACCAAAAATAACAGAGGATGATATTCAGTTTGCACCTTCCATTGGATTGATAGGGAATTCTAGCCCTTGTTTAGCATGTAAAATCCCTAGAACGTTTACTAAAAGAAGTAAACTATCAGACGGATGGTATTGGGTATGCCGGAGCTGTAGGTCAGTTGTTAGCATGCGAAAGGGGTCCTTTTTTGAAAAAAAAAAAGCCGTCTGCGAATAATTATGCTTAGTTTTTGTTGGAGTATAGATATGAAGCAAACTGCAATTGAGAAAGAAGTCGGCATTGCATCCCATGCCGTTGTAGATTGGAAGCAATTTATTAGAGAAGTTTGTGAGCAGGATATTTTAAGCAAACCAATATTGCTGGGAGGTTTAACTTTAGATAACCCACCAAAAAAAATAGAAATTGATGAATCCTTCTTTAAATGAAAATACAACAGAGGTAGATTTAGAGACAGAGTCTGGATCTTTGGGGCAGTAGAAAGAAAAACCAATAAATGTAATGTAACAACTGTAGAAAGGAGAGATAGAGAAACATTGTTCCCAATAATTCGATCGTGGATTTTGCCGAAAACGTGTATCATATCTGATGGTTGGGCTGCGTATAATATTTTAGACGAGTATGAAAACGGCATCTATGAACATGCCACAATCATCCATGATACTAACTTCGTTAATCCTGATGATAATAGCATCCACACACAGACAATTGAAGGTAAGATGAAGATACGTTTAGATATTAATTAACATTTAAATTGCTGTTTTTAATTATTAAAGATACGTTAAAAATAATTAGCATTGAAATTTATATGCTTTCCATTAGTTTTTATGATTTACTAAAATAAAGAAAAACAAATTTCTTATTTTTAACTGAAGGTTTTTGGTCTCATGCCAAGAGACACATCCGAAAATTGTTGGGGACGAGAACTGAAATGCACCACCTTCATCTCATGGAGTTTCTTTGGCGGAAAAAGGAAAAGGGAGAAGTATAATTATTGCCATCAGGAAGCGATATGTGATATAATTTTCATTTCCATTAATTAACAAGTTTATTTAATTTTTGTTGTTGATTAATTAACATCGTTTCATTCATGTTTTGTGTACGTTAATTAATAAGTTTCTTTCGTTACTGAACATTGTTATATTTTAAGTTCGTTGATTAACTTGTTTTCTTTTTGAAATTTCCGGGACTAACAGGTATAGTATTCGTGTACCCTATATTTTGTTTCTTCCCCCCCTTTTTTTTCATTAAATATTCTTACATTGTTCTACTGATTATTTCAGCGTCCCAAATTATATCTTGCAAAATATGCTTATTTTTGCTATGTCTATGCTAGTTATTTCCCTTAGATTTGAGGAGTCGTTGACATAAGCGCCAAGTAAATGTTATTTATGGTAAGAAAAATTAGTTTATTTAAAAAAAAAGTTTTTTGGTTTTTAATGTTGCCGCAGCTTTAAAAGTTTCATCCTTGTTTAATTAAAGAGTTTCATTCTTGGTATTTTTTTTTTTTTTTTTTTTTTTTTTTATTTATTTTTTTTTTTTTTGGTATTGATTTAGTTTACCGACTCCTCGGCATTCACCTTTAATTTGTCGACTTTTCTAAGTTTTCGGGTACGTTGAGAACATATATCGCATTCATTTTTTTGCGCAAACAAGTAGTTATCCATATTTGGAGACATTCAGTATCCAACGTAATCACTATTGTTTTTGCTGGCGGCCATCTTGTTTTCCAATAACGAAAAAAAAACGCAGTTTTTCCGTTATGAGATGAAAAAAAATGAATGAATCTTTTAGTAAATGAGAGTTGTCTCCCTTTGCACAGTAACAAATCGTAAAACAGCGCCAAAATGTTTATGCATTTTAGAGATCAGACATTCATTTTTCAAGTACCTACTTTTATTCGAAATTATCGAGTTATCGCCCTTTGTAGTTTTTTCTATAAAACGAAGTCTTATATCATGAAAAGATATCTTGGTTGCACTCACTAAAACAGGGGTAAATGTTAGACATCTGGTTGGATATCCCCCCCCTAGAAGAAAAATGAAATCGACAAACCCATCTCTTAACTATGCTGACATTAACTGCATCAGCTTCATAAACGTCCAATAGGCACTAGTGAATGTTGATAGATTTAATGTTTTTCTGCGCTGAGGAATTCAACAACACATCTGCTTCTTACACACGTTCATGATAGGGATTGCTTTCTTAGTCTCACACCATCAATATCTTCAGAGACAGATGAAAATTTCAGGTCATAAAGACATAAATTCAGTCATTATAACAATGCAATTTGCAATCCTCTCTGATCCATTCAAATGAAATAAAAAATAGGAAGCATTACTCTTGGGACACCTCTCATATCTATATTTAAGATACATGCTTAATCTATAATCTTAAATATCTGCTTGTCTCTTAATATCCCTAATATCATTAACTCCAAAATACTTTTTAGTTTATTTTATTATTATTATAATAATTATAAAAATTTCGCCAATCAAGCCTTATAGTTCTTTATATTGTCTTTGATATTTGTATAATCTTTTATGAGTAAAGGTTCTCTCCCCTTGATCAATTATCACTTGACAATTTCTGATAACGTTTAAATTAAAAATATTATCTTTTAACCTCAATCCCGTCTAGCATATATTTTCCTCAACTCTAAATCCAAAATTATATCAAAATATATCGATATTTGCTTGAGTTGTTTAATATTATATTTACGAATTCTGTTGATTTTTATTTTTCAATATCAACTTAATATCTGCTTATTATATTATTATATTAATTCCTATAACTTTTATCTTCTTAAAACTTTATTTCTTGATTCCATTCTTGGTTTCCTTTTTCCTCCCTTCTGTTTTTCTTTCTTTACTTTCACTTACGATATGAAGCTAAACTACACAACTGACAAAAAATGTTTGTCAAAATATGGATACAGAAGGAAATCCAACTGATCTAAAGAATTTTCAAATAAAAACAAAAAAAAAAAGAGTTGACTGGAAACCATAGCACACTATCAATAACTGGAAAAATCTTGGCTCATATCCTAACAAGATTAACTCCTCCTGATGAATTTGTTTTACAATGTGGCTTTCAACCAGATTATGGCACCAACGATATGATATTCAGTCTAAGACAGCTCCAAGAAAAATTCCAAGACCAACACCAACCTCTTTATATGACTTTCATCAATTTAATAAAAATCTTTGATAATGTAAGCCATGAACTTCTCTCATCAAAAGCCGATATTGAAGTTCATCAAGATAATAAAACTTCTTCACAACGTTATGATTGCAATGGTAATCGCAAATGCCAGTTCTACAGATCCATCCAAAGTAAAATCTGGGTCAAACAGGGATGTATAGCTGCACCGACATTGTTTTCAATCTTTACTGCAGCTATACTTCACCTAATGGAGGACCAACTTTCACCTGGCATATACATAAACTAAAGAGTGGATGCTGGAGTTTACAACACGCAATGTTTGAACTAGCACAAATGTTGACTCCTTTACTGAATTTCAATATGCAGATAATGTGGTTTGTACTCTGACTGAAGATGACTCACAAGCTACAACTAATGCTTTTGCCAATGTGTAATGAAAACTAAGACTAAAAATCAGGATTAAAAAACTGAGGTGTTATTCCAGTGTTCATCTCAAGATAAAAGAAATTCGCTTAATACCAGCTAGGCAGCAAATCGCTTGTAAACATAGATCACTATGTATATGGATAGCCACCTTGCATCCAATGCTACCATTGACAATAAAAATCAAAGTCCGCATAAGGTTCACCACTGCTGCTTTCAGTAAACTTCATTCCAAAGATTTTTGATGATAAAGATTTAAGGATCGATACTAAAATCTTAGCATGTCGAGCCATTGTCCTTCTCCCAGTCTTGTATGCATCAGAGACCATTGGCATCTTGAAAAAATACATTAAATACTTTTACAAAAACAGCCTATGCTGCCTTGACAAAATAGACTTTGTGGCTTAGTGGGGGATGCCCTTTTCTTTACCCTGCAACCTCTCTCCCACAGAAGAGACGTTGCGAGCCTATCTTTGTTTTATTGTTATTTCCATGGCAGGTGCTCGTCTGAACTCCAATCTCTGGTACCCCCTCGCCAATCTTTCACGAAAAACACCCGTCTAGCTGAATCCACTGTGAAAAATTTCCCCCACTCTATATCTGTGCCTAAATCAAAACGCGGATTCCATGAACAAAGCTTCTTTCTTAGAACTGCATGTGGAACTCTGTTCCGTCTGTCTGCTTCCCTCCGGACTACAACTTGGATGTCTTCAAGTCCAATGTTAACAAATTCCTAATGAACCGCTCCCTTAATTAAACACTTCATCAACTCTCCACACTAACGTAATGTACTTGCAATAACCCTTATCCCTGAGTGGCTTCCGGGCCTTGATAAGTGGTGATCACTGTGTAAAAAAAAAAAAAAAAAAAAGAGTCTAGTTGCTCTAGTATAATGGTCTTAATCATTTTAGATGGGCTGGTCACATAAGGATGAGCTGCAAATCCAATCCTAAGAAAATATTTTATTCAGAAGTAATTTATATAACCTTTATCTTAAAACTTTATTATTATTATTTATATATTTACAAGTAGGGGTTAGAAGAGTTGAAAGACAGAAGCAATACATGGATTGTTTGAAGGAAGATATGAAGAGGTATGGAATTAATAACACAACATCTATGGCAACACCTCAAAGGCCATAAATAACCAGGTTCTCTGATCCTCTCTCCTCTGATCTTGAGCATATGGTACACTGGGGAAAGAGGTGGCAGGTTAATTTGAATACATCTAAAACCAAGCTTCTATCTTTCCATCTCTGATCCCCGTCTGGCATCAATTAAAATGAATGGCTCTTGTCTTGGAGAGTCTTCATGTTTTGACAAGTTTCTAGGTCTAACCTTTAATCCTGATCTGGGATGGAACATGTCCAACAAATTCGTTGCCAAGGCTGCTGGAAAAATGGCGGGATTGTTCTACTGCTCCAGTAGATATTTCACTGCTGATGCAATTCTCTACCTGTATAAGAGTATATGTTCAAGGATGAAGTACTGTTGCTACATCTGGGCAGGAGCTGCCAGAAGCAGCTTATCCTGCCTTGACAGAGTTCAGAATAGACTTCATAGTCTAGTGGGAGGATACTGTTTTCTCTTCCCTGCAACCGTTTTCCCCACACAAGAGATGTTGCAAGCCTGTCTCTGCTTTATTCTTTTTTTTTTTTTCATGGTAAGCACTTGTTTGCGCTCCAATGTATGGTGCCTCCTGGCCCAACTTTCACAAAAAAACACTCTAACTGAAATTACTATCAATAATTTCCCCCCCACTCTATCTGTGCAAAGCTTCTTTCTTAGGACTGCACGCCTGTGGAACTATGTTCTGTTTTCCTGCTTTCCAACTGACTACAATGTGGTCATCTTCAAGTCCAACGTGAACAAATTCTTGATGAACCATCTCCTTTAAGTAATCCAATTTACCAAATTCCTACTACTAACGATTTTTATGACATTTTCCCATTGACTACTTTACATTCATTAACCCTTATCCTCGAGTTGCCTCTAGACCTTGATAAGTATCAACTCCTTTGTAAAAAAAAACACAACATGAGAAGCAATTTCACTTGGGAGAGCAGAGTGGAAGAATTAAATCAGGAATGTAGAAAGATTCGAAAATGAATAACGTCATGCCATGATGAGGATTATGACAGAATTAATCAGTTAATGTTTTTGATTAGTCATTATATTCTTAGTATCTTTTTAATAAAAACAATTGAAGTATGCATGATGCCCCGTGAGTGCACAGTGAATGAGGCATAAAAAAAAAATGACTAAGTTCAGCATTTGCCCCCCCCCCTCATTTAGCCCCCAAATCCCCAGGGAGATGTCAAATCCTGGTGAAAATGGGCAAATGGTGCAATTTTAGGCCTTAGCATATGTAAATTTGAGTTCTGCATCATGCAAAAAATAAAAAATAAAAGAAATGACTAAGTCCATCATTTTCCCACCCACCCCCTTTAGCCTCAAAAGTCCCCAAGGCCTAGGTATTTAAATTTGAGTTCAGCACCATGCAAAACTAAAAATAAATAGATATACACTAAATATTTTGGACAAATATGATAAAATAGTTCCAAAAATGGAGTGTTTTATTAGCCCTAAAAGAGCTCCTGAGGCACACCCAAGAGTTATCGCGAAGTATAGACAAGCAAAATTATATAGAAATCAGTTAGTTACAACTTTTCAGAAAGTTTTATAAAAATCCAAGGCATTAATTTTTTTTAATAAGCATAAGTGTCAATTTTAGCCATTTTAACCCAAAAGGCTCCCCTAGCGGTGCAACCGAAGTTTTCCCAGAAAATGCGTTCTGTTACGTTTTTACTCATATGATTAATGTTTGTGCAAAATTTCAAAACATTTCAAGGTGTAGTTATTGAGAAAACTATGGACAAACAGATGAATGGACAAGGATGAATATGTTGGGAGACCAAAAAAAAAAAAAACATTTTCTTTAATATATTTGAT
>NC_136505.1:14953617-14956117 GCF_053919585.1 Euprymna scolopes | reverse complement strand
TAATAATATAATAATAGAATAATAACGTTATTTAGAAAGCCATTCTTAACATGGGGAGGACGTTTTGTTATTATTCTATACTTTCACCTAACAATTTAATAAACAAAAAATGGTACTTATGCAGAGAAGATACCGTGCTGAAATAACGCTATTAAGAAAGCCATTCTTAACATGGGAAAGGGAGAGTGTTCTGTAACTATTTCATATTTTCACCTAACAATTTAATAAACAAAAGATAGTACTTATGCAGAGAAGGTACCGTGCTGAAATAATACCGTTATTTAGAAAGCTATTCTTAACATGGGGAGGGAGTTTTGCATCTATTCTAAAATATGAATGCTTTTTCTTTATTAAAGAAATTGGGTACTCGTGCACTTATTGATCCGTGCTGAAATAATAATGTTATTATTTAAAAAGCCATTCTTAACATGGGGAGAAGAGGGTGTTTTGTAACTATTCTGGACTTTCACCTAACAATTTAATAAACAAAAATTAAACTTAAGCAGACAAGGAACAGTACAGAAGCACTAACATTATTTAGAATAAAATTGAATAAAAAAAAAAAAACTTTAATTAAACTTGGAAATACGATTTGAAAAATAGTACGGATCGGTAACTGCATTAGCACCATAAATTTGTCTAATTCTTAATTTCTTATGTTATTGGAAAAAAAAAAAAAAAAAAAAAAAAAGGTAAATATGAGGAATTACTCCACCCTCGAAAATTCCTTTAAAATTACCACTCCTATAGGTTTTCGGGGTCGCTGAAAACGAAAATAACCTTTATAATTAAGGCAAACGAGTAGTTTCCAAGATATGAAGAAATGTTAGTTTAAAAAAGTGAAGGATCACTTTTCCATAATAATTTAACGTAAAATGATCACCCACTTTGTGGCCAGGATTTTTGGGGTGGGGGCTTTCTTTCTACCCTTGGAAAATCCTTTAAAATTACCTGCTTAAATTGGTTAGAGGGGCGGGGGGGTCGGCCGTCAAAACACCCCCCCCCCACACACACACACACAGAAAAATGCCCCTCTCTCAGGTGGCCAGAAAGTGGGTGCTCATTCTAAGTTAAATTTAAATTGAAAAGTGATCACCCACTTTTCGAAAAAGTAATTTCTTCACATCATGAAAACTTTCTTTTTGCGACGGAAAGGGTTTGCAGATTCGTTTTTAGTACACTGAAATCTACAATAAAATATTTCGTTATATACGAACATGAGACGGGCCTTAAAGTAAAATAATACCGGATTTTTGGGGGCAGATTTGCCATTTAGTTGTATAATATCTTCAAACCAGGTAATCACTAAAAGGGACTCTTAAAAGTCGTTACCTGTATCAATCAAAATTTAAAACCACTGATTATATGTCAGCCTACATCAAAGTAACATATATTGAGTGAGTTCCTAACAGTATTTTGTATAGTTTTTTTTAGTTTAAACTCATTTTCCCAAAATTTCCCCAAACTTAACGTGTTCGATACAGTCTGCCGCCATTTGTATTTTTCAAATATACCGATAAACACTGCATGTTTTTGAACTGATTAAACATTATACATTACAGAAAAACACTACAATCTTATCCAGTTAGGTAGAACATTTACTTTTCTTGCCTTTTGATAACATTTATTTGTTATATATTCATTTTTTGACAACTTCTTTGTATCTGTTAATACAAACCCTTTTCATTTAATGTAACGTTTAGTTAGGTCAAAAACAGTGTTTATCGGTGTATTTGAAAGATACAAATGGTGGCAGACACTGTCGATTATGTTAAGTTTGAGAAAGTGAGTTAAAACTAAAAAACTGTACAAAATACTGTCACAAACCCACCGATTATGTCAGCCTATGTCATGGTAACATATTCGGTGGGTTTTTGACACTGTATTGTATAGTTTTTAGTTTTCAACTTCATTTCCCAAACTTAACGTATTCAACAGTCTGCTACCATTTCTGTTTTTCCAGTCGATTAAACATTTTATCTTACATAAAAACACTAAACAATTATCCAGTTAGGTAGAAATGTAACTTACCTTACCTTTGCTTTCATTTGTTTTTGGACAACTTTTTCGAATCTGTGTATAGTAACCCCCCCCCCCACCGATCACTCAAATATTAATTACTAACTCACATTTTTGTATACAGAAAAAAACAAAAAAAGAAACATTTAGGGTTTCAACGTCAGCTTTATCCACTGATTGGTCGAGCCCAAGCAATGATTGACGGTAATCCTGAGGATCAGGATCCAATTCTGCAAGAGTACCATATTTTTCATTTTTTTCTTTTTTTTTTAGAGTGGATTGCTGTACTAAAAATATAAGAAACATGCATTTTCTCTTTTTATTAGAATATTCCATTGCACCAAATTTAGCCACAGCAACGCGCGGCAGGGTACAGCTAGTATATTATATAATATATATAATATATATATATATAATTAATATATATATATATATATATAATTAATATATATATATATAATTAATATATATATATATAATT
>NC_136505.1:14898617-14948617 GCF_053919585.1 Euprymna scolopes | reverse complement strand
AAATTTCAGGTTTAAATGGGGGGGCTTTATAGAGATGACGCACTTTTTATAGTTAATTCTAGCGATCGCATTACGGAAAAATCAAGAAAAAATATCAGAAGTTTTTTTAAGGAATTGGGATTAGAGATAACAATTGACAGCAATTACAAGATAGTTAACTTTCTAGATGTTACCCTCAACTTAAACGATAAACACATATGAACCATATCACAAACCCAACCAGAAAATATTCTACATAGATTACCAATCGAATCATCTGAAGTGTATGAAGAAGGTGTTGATCCAACATTTCCAAGAGTTTCTGAACTTTCTAAGAATGAGAGTCTTTTTGATAAAAACAAAGAATATTACAATGAAGCTCTTATGAGATCGGGATACAATGGAAAAATAGAATACAAGAGGACCAATAATAGTAAGAACAACAAACCTAACTGCACAATATCATATAACATGGCAATAGGGCAGGTCGATTTTGGAACCTCGGTGAGGCAATGGTGATGATAGTTGGGGTTTGACATAGAAAAGATCTACACAAAATATTTTTCTCAAAATCGTTATCTTTGCTTGAGGAAATGACTTTAAAAGTTGAAAAATTGAAGCAATTAAAAGTTTTTCGGTGAATGGTCAAGAACGTCCCGTCATCAAAACAATCCGTACTGTTAAGAAAATGGAATAATTATTTAGAATATGTTTTAAATTACATTTTTAAATAAAATGGGTGAGGATAATGAATTAATAAAATAAATATTAAGTGTAAAGGCAAAATTATGTTTTTTAAATAATAACGACCAAAGTTCGCTTTTTCATTTCAGGAACTTTTTTGGGGTGGAAACATTTTAGATTTTACCGTCGCAAAACACGCTCGTTATTGATATTGAAAATTAACGTTTGTTTATTATTTAATTTGAAACCATAACGATTTAGGCTTAATTATTTCGAAAGGAAAAATGAAAAAGACGTTTAAAATATATTATTATATTTCAATTGTCTGCAGTGAATTTAAACATTTGTTTTATCTTTTTTAATTTGTTTTTCTATTAGGTTGGTGTAAAAATAATGGCATTTTTTGACGTTCAAATCAATGTCAAAAATATTATTTTTGCACCACTCTAACATTTCACATCAAATTCTATTTGGAATTTTTATTAAAATATGGTAATACTCCAGTTTTATATTAAAACAAAACAAAAAAAATAGTCCATACAATTTTATTCCACACATTCTTTACAAAACATAACCACGTAAATTTTCAAGTTTTACTACTTAATAAAAAATACTTTGCAGAAAATTAGTGTCAAATTTTAATTTCTTTTATTTTTAAGGAGTAATTGTTTTTAAGCAATGTTTTTCTTCTAAAATTATAGTTTTAAAATCAGATAATACACAAAGATTAATACGAGTAAATAAGAAAACTCCTTTAAAGGTTTTTTGTTATTTGTGCATTTATGTTATTGTGCTAAAATAACTTTGTTATTTAGAAAGCCATTCTAAATATGGGAAGGAGGCTGTATTGTAACTATTCTGTACTTTCACCTAAAAATTTAATAAACAAAAATTTCATAAAAATTAAATTTAACTTGAAAATGCTATTAAAATAACATAGTAACATAGATGCACAAGCACTAGTTTTTCGAACTCTAAATACTAAACACTCGTTTAAAATGGCACAGCTACAGCAAGAATGAATCTATGGATAAATTCATGTTATCGAAGAAGGAGCTAAAATCTGATAAAAATGTCTAAACTAAACTCTACTATGCCTCTGATTTGGTTTGCTCTTCTTTCTCTCTTCAATACATCTAATTCAACTCTACAAAGTTTTTCCTAATTTCTTATAACTAGCACTTTTACTTATGAAACTGAAAGATAGCGTAATACAGTTTCCTTCAGTTATAATCCATTTATTTATTTTACTTTTCAGATTAGAATGTCAGTAAAAGCACAACGTTCAGTTTTAACCCGTGGTTCACAAAATTTGCTGGTCCACCTTCTCATTTGGATGAAACAGCACCCCCAAATTCACAACAAGTCATCCAGTTTAGTTAGTTCCTCGAAAACAGTCATACCAACTTAAAAAATAGTGAGATTTCTAAATCAAGGAAATAATTAGTATTCAGCAAGCAGTCAATCCACAATTGCTCTTGTTAAGGTAATATTATATAGGACAGAAGGTCAATATATTTTGCTATAAGAGGGCCAAACAGATTGATAGGAAATTTCTTGCAGCAATCAAAGTGAAAAGAATGAAGGAACAGCTAGATAGACTGTTTGATATATTTTCTTGTAGCTGTAAATTTTCTGTCTTGAGAAGTGATGACTTTGCAGTAAAGTGCAAGACAGAAAATTGTCAAACAAGGCACATAATCAGCACTTGTTCTCCTAACAAGGAGGTAAAATTAATTCTATAGATTCACTTGCAATTATATTCCTTTTTTTGTGGAAAATAAAATAATATATTCGTATTTATTATGTAATCTGGCTCTATTATTAAACATGCAAATTTTCCTATTTTCAGGTTCCACTAGAAGAACTGCCATTTACAGCAATTTTTAAATTAATTGATGGAACAACAAAAAGATTAACAACATTTACTGATCCTTTGGGGGAACTTTGTATCAATAATTATCAAAATTTGCCTCAAGTAGAATTCTAAAAAAATTAGTGTCCCTCCTGATCATCATTATCTGACAGCAGAAGAAACATAATTTAAGTGTGAAGACCAGAGGCTACTTTTTGAGTATGCTGTTGGCATTTCTTTGGGCCCTTTAATCAAGGAAGATGGCTAACATAAGCCACAAGATTAATGTGTTTATGGACTAGAGTTGTCTATCCTCAAACACTATGATAAATGAAACATTTTGGTCAAATTTATCATCCAAGTGTATGCAGTTAGTTGGTTTGAGATCAAAACTGACAATATTTTTTTAAACCAACAACAGTATATTTTAATGATTCAGAGAACAAAACAGTTAACTGAAATCTAAATTACTGTTTTAAACTGTTCATAATATAGCTACTTCCGGAAAATATAATATCCATGATAAACTCAGATGAATTGGATGTGAGAGAAGAGGGCATTCAAACGATTTTGTCCATTAGGTAAATAAATATTTATTCATTAAATTTTATTAGTTTTCTTAATTTACCCAAACAATAGTTAGTTTTATTCATATTACATCGCAAAATATAAAAAAAAAAATAAGTGTTTTGAAATAATTGGGGGTTTTTTGTGTTGTTTTTTCCAGAAATAGTGAACAACTCAAAAATAAAAATTAAGATTACTGCTATCAATTTTGCAGCCACACACTGGTCAAATTTGATTGATTTTTCTCAAAAAGTTGTATATGGGCAGGAAGACACAGACACATTATTACAAAGTCATCGTGCCAGCAAATTAGACCTTCATTTTCCTCAAAAGGAAATTATACAGAACAATCTAGTTCTATTATAAGTTTATATTATTGTGTTTAATAAAAAATTAAAATACATGGTTCTGTAACTTGTATCATGTTATTATATTGTGTAATACATCTCCACATATCTTTTTGAATTGTGAAATTTAAGACTTAGTTGCTAATTAGCTTTCTTTACAATTTTTTTTTAATCAATGCAGTAAAAGTTGAGATATTTTGCTATTTGTGATTCATAATTAAAATTATAATTCATGTATTTATTTTTCTTTCAATGTATTTCATATAAATATATCAATTTTAATTGAATATTTTATAAAAATAGTGAAATTTCAAAGTCAGTGTTGTGAAAAATGCTATGAAAATGAAGGATTTTCAGCATTTTTCTACACGATTTTTAAAATTAAATGCTCAATTTTCTGTTCAAGATGGGCATCTAATTTTTGGTATATGTTCTTATCACATCAAACCACAACTATCATCACCAGTGCCATGTTGATTTTCTGAAAAAAGTTGCAAATCGATCTGCCCTAACATGGCAATGAGAGCTAGAAAGAAACCGAAGATCAATAAAGGATACGTTAATAAGGATCAAAAGAATGGGAACAGAGGGAGTAATAATAACAGCAGAACAGATAATGACGAGGGGGTACCATTAATAAGAGAAATAGATGCAAGAGACAGGTTTGGTTCAATCCGCCATTCAGCGAGCATATCAAAAACAATATACCTAGGGAATTCTACGGAATAATTGATACCCCCCCCCCCGGAAAATAGATTAAGCAAAATAATAAATAGAAACTCAGTAAAATTATCTTTCGACATCAAGCAACTTAACTAACACTATAATAAGCTCCAACAATAGGAAAATCAGTAAAATAAGGAATAATAACGAGTTAGCATCGAATGAAAATGTCTTAGACAGAAAATGTAATTGCAGAATACCTGGCAATTGTCCGTTGTGTGGGAAATGCCTAACTTCAGAAATAGTGTATGAATGCGAGATTAAGACCAACAGTACTAGGAAGATATATCGTGGGGCCACGGATTGCGTTTTTAAGGAAATATATAGAAACCATGTAGTATCCTTTAAAAAGAAACCAGAGATGAAAACTAATAGAGAAGGTGTTAACGATAGCAGGGACGAGGGTACAAGAATCAACATTAGATAGGGGATTGGGTCAGGGAACTTAATAGAAACAATAAAGATTTTGAATTGAAATGGCCAGTAGTGGATAGGGGGAGGAAGTACAGCCCTGGGAAATCAAAAAGGTGCAATCTATGTTTATAGGAAGCCTTCTACATAGTGAACTCTAAAGAAGAAATATTGAATAAAAGGTTAGATGCTTTACAGGGATGTCTTTACAGGATTAGGTTTCTGCTATCACGTCGTAAATGTAACTGAGGTAAAAACTTTTTATAACAATAAAGATCCTTGAATACAAGGCCAAA
Organism: Euprymna scolopes; assembly: GCF_053919585.1. NCBI lineage: Eukaryota > Metazoa > Mollusca > Cephalopoda > Sepiida > Sepiolidae > Euprymna > Euprymna scolopes. The sequence goes on along the minus strand of NC_136505.1, from coordinate 14,943,755 downwards.
TTTTAATGTAGAGTTAAATAGCTTGGAATGATGTAGTCTAAACGAAGGATCCAAATCTAGTAAGCAAATATAGTTTCTATTATTCTAAACTGGATAAGAAATATAAATAAAGTATAAAGCTCAACAAAAATTAGAAACTTTGTTCCATAACCTCAAGCATTTTTTAGTATTTAGTTGTAGCAGTATTGATGGTGAAATAAGTGGTACCGTTTCCAGATCAATAAAACAACAATAAACTAGCAATTATTAACAAATTAAATTAGCAATTAGTGGATTGGAAATTAATTGATATTGTTCTTTGACAACTAAAGCTTGTAGAATCCCTGCTGGTTGATTTACTCTTGTTCTAAATGTTTTTATCCAAAAATACCAGGGGTAAACACCTTTTCATTGGAGTGAAACACACTTGTAGCTATTGGCTATTTTTGTTGTCAGAATAATTATTAATATGATATATATTATTTTATCTAGGTATCCAAGAACACAATACAAGAATTGTAATTTCGGTTTTGGAGCCATGAGTAACCCAGTAGATTATGGATGGATGGCAGATGTAGGTTAAACCCATGGGTATATAATCAGCTTTAAGATTAAAAATATAGTTTAAATTCTTAATTTGTTAAATAAGCTATCATAGCCTTCTTTGTATCTGTTTGATTAAATTAATTAATAAATCATAGACGCTTTTTAGTATTTACTAGACTTGAAACATCAAACGGCCATAGTTGTCTCCATTTAACTGTTATAAGTACCTACGATCTTTGTGCCCCAAAATTTTTCAATTAATTTTTGGAAAATTAATAACGTGATGGATTATCTCCCTTCATAGCTAGGTTTTCCCAATTATCGAGAATCACAATAAATTAGAACGAAAGAGAATAATAAAATATTAGATAATAAAAAATAGAATAGGATCCCTAACTTGGAATGTTGTATGAGGATTAAATAAATATATGATAATGTCATTCTTTATTTCCATATTTAATAAAATATTAACCTAAAACTGGTCTTAAATCTAAGTAATAAGATAGTCAATATTTTGTAAACATTGAAGCCACCATTGGGCGAATACGAAACTAAAAATAACCGTAACGTCTTAGCTAGGTTGTTCTGGCCATATTATAAATATAAAAATAAAATTCAAAAAAATTTTAAAAATTAATTATGTGAAATAAAGAAATATTAAAATCTAATTTAAGAATTCAATGAATGGTATTATTAAAAGATATTAAATGCCTATGGGTTTTTGTGGTAACTTCTTATGACAGTTTTTAAATAAGGATACGAAAATTAGGTGATATATTAATATCTAAATAAGCTCTTGACAAAGGATGCGTCCAGGATAAATGTTTTCGTATGCTTCATTTCCTTTAAGGAAAATTTCTTTATATAATGTTCTATTGTTAAAGTGTTTTTTTTATTCAAGAAGTCTGAAGAAAGGCTGGTTATGTGAAAACGTTCAAATGCCATAATGCTTGAAATTGTCCAATCGGTCTTGAAACAATTGTAACTTACAATGAAATGCACTTTTTGTTGCTACCAATTCCTTTTTTGAAGTCTTGGTTTTGTTAATACAAATATATATATATATATATATATATATATATATGTATGTATAAATCACAAGTGCGGACTTTCTTTTTGTCAGCACTATGTGTGTGTGTGTGTATATATATATATATATATATATATATATATATATATATATATATATACACACATTATTATATTGATTGCAACGTCTTGTCAGACGAGTGCCACTCCATCAGACACTGAAAGTTCATGAGCCCGAAAATGACATATAGTCCTGCCAGCGAATTCACATGCTCAAGCAGACATGACACTAAAGACGGTCATTGTTATACATACATATATATACACGCACATACATATGTACACATAACACACACATATATACATGCGTACATACACAATACACAAAACGCACACATACATATACATACACACACACATGCAAACATAAACAAGACAGTCATTGGTATACATACATATAAATATATACATGCATACATACATACATGTCTATAAGCATACGCTCATATACATACACAATGCATAATACACAAACATACATATACATACCCACATTCATACATACGCATATACATACATATACATCCACATATACATATGCACATATATATATATACGTACATACACTTACCTACATATACATACACATCCATATATATGCATTCATACACATACACACATACATGCACACATACACATACATACACACATGCATACATACACATACATGCATATACACACATACATGCATACAAACATATATAAATGTATATATGTACACACACAAACATATATACACATAGACACATATACATACATATACACATAGATATAAATACATATAAACTCACATGTACATATATAAATATACACACACACATACATATATAAATATACATACACATATACATACATAGATACATATAATGATGGCAGATTAATTGTTACATGCATCCAGCATTACAGGCGTACACACGTCACAGCTTTCTATCGCCACAGGACTTTTTTTTTTTTTAAATAGACAAATGCCTGAGGGAGTATCTATACAAAGATGATGTTACAGAGTTTTAGCTTTGTACGACAGCTAAATCTCTCTCTCGGTTCAAAATGTTGACATCCAGCAACAAGCAAGAGCAAGATAGCCAGCAACAAGTCAAACTGCAGACCAGCTTAATGCGAGTACTGGTCTCCCGCTTTGTTTTTGTTTTTTTTAAATAAAAAGTTTGATTGAGACAGACACTTTTGGAATGGTAACTGACGAGGATATAAACAAATTCACACATTTTTTCACAAATAAACTCAGCGACGGATAGTCAAAATGTAAATTTAATATAACTGTTTAAACAAACTATAACTCATTTGATTGGCCTTTTACTCCTCTATAATTTTACCTGTACATATTTGACTTTTAATTGAAATATTCTAGTGTTCACGTCAATTTAAAAAAATAAATTATATATACACACAATTTCTCTCACATTCTGCTTAGAACGGCAATTTTATTATTTACTCCACTCAATGGCAAGCATTTGAGATTTACGAAAATTCGTCTGCTTCGAATATGTTCAATATAAAAACGGTATTGGTATAGAGTAGTGGATTTTGAAACAAAGGCGTCCAGATGTACGTGCTTATGTGTCATGGTGAATTTGATATAAATTCCAAAATTATGAAAAAATTATCCAGTAGAAAAATTACAGATAAAAATAAAATGAGTTTATCGATTTAGTTTTATTATATGTATTGTAATGTGGAAGAGGTAACTGTAATCGATCATTTTGACAAAACTGACTTATCTCCCTTACTTTCAATTAAAATCCACCATTTTAAAATACAAAATATTAAAATGTAATTGTGGATGACATTTGTTGAAAATATATCTCGCACATCTACATGACATGCAAGTACATATTTTCATCTGAAATGTGTTCGTTTCAAAATCATTCTGCACAAGCACTCTAAAAAAAAAAAAAAACTATGTTTATTATGTCTGATCTGAACATATGCCCATTTTACTTTTTTATCATTGTTTTTTTTTTTTTTACTTTCCTTTTTTTGTTTTTTTTTTTCAAAATAAAATTAATGTTAAAATGACACTTAACGTTAATCTATTTCCCCTCACATTAAAACCTGACCTTGTGTCGCACTCCGGATTTAGACAAGCCCGTTCCACAGCAGACATCCTAATTGTCATCTCTGAACATATATACCATTCACTGGACAAAGCCGGGGAGGGCAGAGCAGTAGCTCTAGAGATATCTAAGGCTTTTGACAGGGTATGGCATGAAGGTCTTCTCAAGAAAATTAGATCATACGGTATCACTGGTAGAATAATAAACATAATTAAATCCTTCTTAGATAAGAGAAAAATCCAGGTTGTCCTCGACGGTCGTACATCTAAACAATATGATATAAATGCGGGAGTGCCCCAAGGGTCTATCCTTGGACCTCTGTTGTTCCTAATATTCATAAATGACCTCCCCGACAAAATTGCCTCTGAGATGGGTATATATGCTGATGACACTACACTCTATAACAGACATGACAGGAAAACAAATGAACACATATCTAAAGAAATGGCAGAAACACTAGAGGATGACCTCCAATCTGTAGTGGAATGGGGATAAAAATGGATGGTCACGTTCAATGCTGCCAAGACTAAACTAGTTTCCTTCAATAATTACAAGAAACCTTCTCTACCACCAATAGCAATGGCCAACGACTCTTTATCTGAGAGTACATCTTTCAAACTCCTTGGCCTAACGTTCACAGGAAACATGAGTTGGAACAATTGAAAGCATTGCCAGGGCCGCTGCAAAGAAAGTGGGCTCTCTCTACCGTGCTAGAAAACTACTAACACCCGAAAGTATCCTGTACCTCTATAAGGCCACCATTCGCCCATGTATGGAGTATTGCTGTCATATTTGGACTGGTGCATCTGTTACTAGTCTCTCCCTCCTAGACAAGGTTCAAAAGAGAGTCGCCAATCTGATAGGCCCTGAACTGGCATCTAAGCTCCAGCCTCGTTACATCCCTCTGCCTGTTCTACAAGTATTTTAATGGAGAATGCTCTGACGAACTGCAAGCACTTGTGCCCCCACGATGTAAACACCCTCGACAAACCTGACAGGCAGCTGAATCCCACCCCCACACAGTAGAGATCCCTAGATGTAAAAGATCTTTCTACTCCAGTAGTTTCTTCCCCAGAACTGCTAGACTTTGGAATTCCATTTCAGGTCCTTGCTTCCCCAACTGTACTGACGTGCAGAAGTTCAAGTGTAACGTGAACCGACATCTTGCTACTCAAATCCCTACATAGTATCCTAGTAGTTGTTGCCCCTGATAGTAGCCCCCTACACCAAAGTGGCAATGTGCCTTGTTTGGAGTGAAATTTAAAAAAAATAAGTGTTTGTAACACATTTCTGGAAGTAAAAAAAAAATAAACTTAGTTTTGGGTTATGAGTTTCTTATATTTATATTAACAAAAAAAGAAAACACGTATGAATATAAAAAAAACATGCATTTATTTTGAATTCGGTCCTGAAATTGTATTTGTTTACTTTGCACTCTCCCCATGTCCCAACTGAAAACCAAAAAAGTAATTTCATCTTAGTAGTGCACAAGTGCTGGATTTTTTCGTCACTGAGGACAGAAATTATAAAGTATAGTATCAGAACATATACAATTTAACGTTATTCTATTTTGAAAATTAAATAAAAGTAAGCCAAAAAATTAAACACGTTAAATGGGTAAATAATCAAAGCAGACGAGAAAATAAACGCTATTTTAAACGCTAATCCCCAAGTTCCACCAACCACTGATAGCCATGACTAAGAACACCCTATATACGCTGACAAACTCCTAGCAACAAAATCACACCCCTTCACTTTGGAGGTCCGTAAATGCCAGAAAGCATTCAATTCTAATAGTTTCTTTTCTCGGACTGCTGGACTTAGGAATTCATTTCTGTTACCTGCTTCCATGACTACTTATCTGTAAAAGTTTAAACACAATGTAAACCAACACCTCGCTCATTTCACCTAAACATCGTTCCAAATAGGGTGCTTGTTCGGAAAGAGGTGACAGCTCGATCTTTTTTTTTTTTTAAATATGTCCTTTTAAGTTAAAACAATATTAGTGCTAGTACACTTACTGATCCGCGCTTTTTTTAAAATCATATTTCCAAGTTTAATTAAAGTTTTATGATGTTTTTTTTTATTCAATTGTAAGGTTAAAGTATAGAATAGGTACAAAACACCCTCCCCTCCCCATGATAAGACTGGCTTTTTTTCTTTTTTACACAGTAATCACCACTTATCAAGGCCCGGAAGCCACTCAGGGATAAGGGTTATTGCAAGTACATTACGTTAGTGTGGAGATTTGATCAAGTGTTTACTTCAGGGGGAGGTTCATCAAGAATTTGTTAACGCTGGACTTGAAGACATCCAAGTTGTAGTCAGGTGGGAAGCAGGCAGACGGAACAGAGTTCCACAGGCGTGCAGTTCTAAGAAAGAAGCTTTGTTCATGGAATCTATGTTTTGATTTAGGCACAGATAAAGAATGGGGGAAATTTTTCACAGTGGATTCAGCTAGACGGGTGTTTTTCGTGAAAGATTGGCGAGGAGGGACCAGAGATTGGAGTTCAGACGAGCACCTGTCATGGAAATAACGATAAAACAAGGACAGGCTCGCAACGTCTCTTCTGTGGGAGAGAGGTTGCAGGGTAGAGAAAAAGACATCCCCACTAAGCCACGAAGTCTATTTTGTACTCTGTCAAGGCAGGATAGGCTGTTTTTAGCAGCTCCTGCCCAGATATGGCAGCAGTATTCCATCCTTGGACGTACTTGGCTTTTATATAGATAGAGAATTGCATCAGTAGTGAGATATCTTCTGGAGCGGTAGAAGAATGCCACCATCTTTCCAGCGACCTTGGCAACAGACTTGATGTACGTGTTCCATTTCAGATCAGGAGTAAAGGTCAAACCCAGAAGCTTGTCAAAACACGGGGCCTCTCCCAGACGAGAACCATCCATCACAATTGATGCCAGATGGGGATCAGAGCGTTGATGATGTAAGGATAGGAGTTTGGTTTTAGATGCATCAAAGGTAATCAGCAACGTCTTCCCTCACTGAACCACGCGCTCGAGATCAGAGGAGAGAGAATCAGAGAGAACTTTGTCATTTACAGCCTTTGATGTGTTGCCGTAGATGGTCGTGTCATCAGCATAGATGTCAACGAATGATTTAAGTATGTGTTTAGGGAGGTCATTGATGTAGATCAGGAAGAGAGTTGGGCCCAGGATTGACCCCTGAGGGACTTCAGCATTTATATTGCAGGCCTCCGATTTTTGTCCATCTACCACTACCCTTATGAGCCTATGGGAGAGAAATGATTTAATGATTGAGAAAACATTTCCAGTTATACCGTAGCTGGAAATCTTGTGAAGTAGACCCTTATGTCATACCTTGTCGAAGACCTTTGATATGTCAAGAGCAATTGCCCTAGAAAGGAAGCCTTTGTCAAGAGATTCACTAATCCTGTGAGATAACTGTCAGCACATCTGCGGTAGATCTTGCAGAGCGGAAACCATATTGTGTGTCACTAAGAAGGTTATTCCTGCTGAGGTGGTTGACTATTTCTCTATTTAATATGGATTCCAGCAACTTACTCATAACACACAGGAGACTTATTGGTCTGTACTGAGAGGGAGATGACTTATCACCTGAATTTTTAAATACAGGGCAAGCTGATGAGGTCTTCCAGGGAGTCGGAAAGCACTTCTCCTTAAGGCAGCGCTTAAACAGTTTCGTAAGTATGGGAGCAAGTTCTGGTTGAAGCTTTTTTAACACTATAATATGGATGCAGTCAGGGCCAGTTGCTTTACTGGAATCAAGGTTCTTGATTAGCTTGGCGACCTCATGCACGGATATTTATATGTTACCTAGCTTGTTCTGTGTTATAGGAGAAAATATGGGGAGTTGATGGCCTTCGTCGCATAGGGTAGAATTAGCTGCAAAGTTTTTTGCAAATAGTTTGGCCTTGTCTGACGCTGACGAGATGACCTCTGGTCCATTGATAATGGTTGGGATAGAACACACACTTCTGTTCAGGATCCTATTTGTTATTTGCCAAAACTGGTGGGAACCAAGCCGCTTATCAGCTACCTTGGATTTAACAGACTGGGCATATAGCTCTCTTGCATTTTTTATTACTCTTTTACAGTGGTTGCTGGCAGTCCTGAAAGCAGCTTTAGTCTCAGTGCATCTATTACGTTGGTAGCTATGGGAAAAGTGATTTCTATGCGCGATGGCAGCAGCACATTCTGGGGAGAACCATGGCTGGCTGTTAGGTTTTTGTTGAAATTTTTTAGATGGTATGAATCAGTCTATGCCTACAATTAACCATTCGGTCAGGTCTGATACTATAGAGGACACTTCCTTTTTAAACATGGAGTGCAGAGGTAAATCAGATATGAATGTACAGAAGCTATCCCAGTCAGCCATAGAGTATCGGTATACAGTACGGTGGACGGGTACATCTGGGGACTTATTACATTTCGTTTTTATCTTAACTGATACGACGGAGTGGTCGGAGGATCCTAGAGGAGAATGAATGGAACATGAACATAGCTCAGGGGAAGTTGAGAGAAAAAGGTCTAGGAGGCTTGCATATTGACCGGGTGTATCGGGCACACGGTTGGGTTTGCGAACAATCTGAGTGAGGTCATAAGCAATGGCAAAATCATGACAAAACCTCCCCTCATCGTCTGTCTTATTTGAATGGGTCAGCCATTCCACGTTATGGACGTTGAAGTCACCACAGATGTGGATGTTAGCCGAGGGATGTGCAGACAGGATGTGGTCTATTTTCTCTGATATGCTCTTAAAGATAGTAACTCCGCTGTTGTGGGGCCGATAGAGGGCAAATATAAATGCAGTGGTGTTAGCAAGTGTAACCCTGAAGCACATATAGGGTAAATTAGGATCTTCTCTAGAGATATCCCTGCCACACGGGAAGCCATCTTTAATGTAGGCACATATTCCATGCCCATGGCGATCTTGGGGTTCAGATTTAGCTGTTAAGTTAGAGTATCCGTTAATTATGAACTCATCTAGGGAAGTGGTCGGCCCTATTCCAGTTTCGCTTAGAAATAATATGTCCGGTTTTGTCTCCTGTAATTGGGTTAATAAATAATAACGTTATTATTTCAGCACGGATCAATAAGTGCACTAGTACCACAATATTACTTAGTTAATCGTCATGTCGAAAATAGTAATATATCCCCAAATTACGAAAATTCATCAAGTAGAAAGTTATTCATAGTTAAAAGTTATTTTTATGGAAAATTGACGAAAATTCCATTTTTCGTAAATGTTTTAGAGTAGACCGTGAAGATCGCACAAACTGGGGACAGAACTCACAAAGCATATTTTCGTAATGGTGTCGCTACTACACCATAATCACGTGATTAAAATTTTAGCCGACGAAAAATTGGGAGACAAACGGTCTAGGAGAACCTTTTTTCTTTCTAGGATCGTTAGTATTTATAATGAAAAAAAGTGTAATCTAGCAAAATACCAGAAAATCGTGACTTCTGCTTACTTTCAAAAGTTAAGATAAAACGTACATAGGAACTTTATTACATTATCAAGTCAATAAGGGTTACAGAAAGGGGAATAAGGGAGGAAACCCTCTTTAGGCCATGGCATTTTGAAGTTAAATGCTCCTCGTCAGAAGAGGAGAAAAAGCCGGCATTATACAAAAATAATATATATATCTTTTGATAATAAAAAATATATACTTTAATTCAATCTGTCTTTCTTTTTTTTTCTTTATTAAGCCATGATAAAACCGTTAGGAATAGACAGAGGCTACGAAGCTAATTTAAGTATGTATAAAACTTAGGAATATCACGATAGTTAGCCAAGACAGAACTCCGAAAATGTGACTGGTACATGTTCATTAACATAATTCTGAGGCAAAACCTTCAATCAAGGTTGTTTTTGTTTTTTTTTTTGTCATATTTATTTAAGCTCAATAAAAATGGATTGCACTTTCAGAGTCATTTCGAACGTTGCCAAAAAAGTTTAGCCATGCTAACGACAGCTAATAGCTAGAAACAAGCAAGTTTAGGATAACTTTTATGCACATAAAAAAAAAAGTATTTGAATATTTAAAAATAAAGATAATCAACAAATCGATTTTTAAAATATATCGTTTCAAGCAAAAACAATATCAGGTACTTAATTGTCATGTCGAAAAATAATAATATATCCAAAAACTTACGAAAATTCGTCGAGTTGAACCGCTGTTGTGTTTTTAATAAAATAAAGTTTACCGCTATAGATCACAAATATTGCAGTCATAATCTAAAATATTCTTTTCGGAGTTCTTTCCCCTGCGTATAGACTACTACTGTCTACTTTATCACGGCTACGTAAAATGCGATTTTATCTAATTTTCCGACAAAATTACTTTTGGTAAATTTTTTACGACGTGCCCCAGCGTATTATAAACACCCCAACCTCCCCGTGTTAAGAACGGCTTTCGGAATACCCCCAACCTCGAAAGCCGTTCTTAACATGGGGAGAGTGGGCGCGTTTATTCTAATAGCCGTTCTTAACATGGGGTGGTTGGGGGTTGCTGGCGCAGGTCGTAAAAAAATACCGTATTTTTAACTATAACTTTGTACTCGATTTTTCGTAATTTTTGGATATATTACTATTTTCGGCATGACAATTAATTACGTAATATTATTTTTGTTTAAAACGATATATTTTTTTTTAAAAATCGATCTATCGGCTCTATCTTAACAAGCACCAATAAATAAATAAATAATATATTTGTGGTATTGGAATTATTTACTATATATATATATATGTGTGTGTGTGTGCGCGCGCACGCGCGTGATAAATTTGCATGTTTTTGTTTACATTTTGAATCGTCATTATTTTTTTATATTGAACATTTAATATCGACATTTTAAAGTAACACTCGCAATATGCAACAGGGCAAAAAACATGTACACATAAAAATACAAAATAATAATTTGTAAGAAATTTAAAACAAGTTTGTTTTTGTTAGTTGATATCTCTTCACATTACCTCCAACTATTACCGAGTGTTGCCGATCAGTAGTGGTAAAAATAAAGCGATGATGAATAAAAATCTCACGGTAAACGACATAATGGACGTGAACAGGTTAAAAAGGGAAAATAATAAAAACTAGAAACAGGAAAGAACATTGGCCGGAAAGACATGCCGGGTGTCACTAAAAACAAAAATTAATGACAATGATAGAGAGAGTGACTCAACAGCAGGCACTACAATTTGACTACATTATTTAAAAACATTTAAATTTATATAATTATAGATTATATTTAAGTTTTATTTGATTTAATGAATATTTTCGAAAATTATTACAAAATAAAATAGATATTTTCAATGAAAGGAGAAGTTACAGTATTTTCGGGCTTTTCCGGAAAATACCGAAAATACTGATTTCGGCTGAGCGAATATAAAAAAGGAAAATATGTAATATTCATTACTTTTACTTTTTTATTTAAATAAATTAAAAAATTTGTTTTGTTTACGATGTAAAAAAAATTACCCATGTTTTGATACAATTTTATATTTTTTAATAGTTTGGTATTTCCGTATTCACAAACATTCTCGATAATAACATCGGAAAAAAACGGAAATAGATTTTGCTTTAAGTATTCCATCAAAATAATTTTAAATAGATTTCAAGTTTTGAAATTGCAAAATAAAATTTAAATAATGGGGTTGTTCTGAAAAAGAATCGTTCATTTTTTTTATCGCTTGTGTTACGTTTTCCGTAAACGTCACAGAAATTCGGAGTAATTCGGTCGACTGACTAAAACGAGACGAGTAAACTATGAGACTGAAAGACGGCTTGTGTGACGTAATCAGTGACTCATTTTGCATAAATTATTCTTTTTCTTCTTCTTCTCTCTTTATTTTTTTCTTTTTTACTTCCTGATTTTCTTCTATTTGTCTCTCTCCTCTTTTCTTCTTTTCTGTATTTCTTAATTTTTTCTTTTCCCTCTCTTTATTTTTTTCTCTGCTTATTTTCTTATTCTTATTCTTTTTGTCTTTCTTTATTTTTTCTTTTTCTCTTTTTTCTTATTTTCCTCTTCTTATTTTTATTCTTTTCTTCTTTTATTTTTCTTTTTTCTCTTCTTATTTTTTACTTTTTCTTCTTTTTCTGTTCTTTATTTTCTTCATTTTTCTCCCTCTCTTTATTTTCTTCATTTTTCTTCCTCTCTTTATTTTCTTCTTTTTCCTCTTCTTTATTTTCTTTTTTCTCTTCTTTATTTTCTTCTTCTTTCTCTCTGCCTTTTCTTTTTCTGATTTTCTTTATTTCCTTGTATTCTCCATCTTTTTATTTTTCTCCTTTTTTCCCTCTCTTCATTTTCTTCCTTCTTTTCTTATTCTTTTCTCTCTGTATTTCTTATTTTCCCTTTCCTTCTCTAATTTAAAATTCCCCCCCCTTCCCTCCTCCCACTCCTTCTCAAACTCTCCTCCTACTTTTCCGTCGTATTTCTACGCATGCGCTTTTGGCACTATACAGGTCAAGATGGCGCATATCGCTGAGCGAAGAGGTGAGAAGGATAATTTAGCCGGTATGGACGGCGGAGAATCACAAAATCTATGGTAAAAAAACTATTTCTATCAATAACTTGCTATCTTTATTCATATTCTATACAACTGTCGTATTCTGTCTTACCTTATCACACACCATGCCACATTTTTTTTTGTATTTTTATCGTACACGCGTCACATTTTTTTCTCTAAGTCTACGAAAATCCCATCTTCGTTTCGTACTTTTTATTTTTCATTAATAAAATGGTGATTTCTGTCTTCTTTCTTAATAATAACTGTTTGTCAGATTTTTTTTTTCTTGTAGTGGTTGTCTCGATTATATTATGGTTGTAAATATCATTAATGACGACTGATAACGTGACTATGCTATAAAGGTCGATCACACTCCACGGAGAATATGTCTGCTCTGCATCAGATGTTGTTTTGATGGTCGTTTATTAATTTCTTTTTGTGTTTCTATTTGGAAAGATATTGTCCTTTTCCAATGATTCGTGAGAAAAAATGTCGATTTAACTTTATCAAAAATAAAACCAATTTTGGATGATATCTCTGATTTTATATATTCATATATATATATATATATATATATATATATATATGAATGCTACTAGCTTGGCCTTTTGGCTGAGAGTAAAGTGTAGTATCATTTCTGATACAAAACTTATCTATTCTTTTCCGTTAATAAAGGAGAGATCATTCTAGAGTGAGACAATTTTATCCCAATATAGACTGAGCCTTATCAGCTTTATTTTATTTTATTTTTTTTACCTACATTAAAACAACAACAAAAAAAAACCCAGTCCTGTGTCCAGATTCTTGTGGGGAGGCAAGCAAATAGAGGGAGGAACTAGCTGTGGTCAACGTTTGGAGGAGTTGTTTAGTTCTCTTCCACTGCAAAAACTTCGATAGTTAAAAAACGGGATTGAGAAGTCAGCGCCTTCCGAGAAGGGGACACTTTGACCTGCAAAAAGTGACGGTAAAACTATACAAACACCGTGACAGCGAATTAACCCTACCCCTAACCCCTAACCCTAACCCTAACCCTAAACCTAACCCTAAACCCTAACCCTAACCCTAACCCTAACGCTGTCACGGTGTTTGTATAATAATACCAAAGTGACTGGATAGCCCCGTCGTCATCCTCTGGTGAAGGCGCTTCAGGTGATTAGCAATAAACTAACCCCCTTCTCAAAAGGTGAAGGCAAGGCCTGGGTGAATGGACTTCCTAGAACTGCAGAGAATTAAACTGCCTCCGCAAAATCAACAGGGGCCGAATAATGGTTGATTTGTTGATTTTTGGGTGCCCAGAATAAAAATCCGTATTGGAGGAGGAAAGAAAGATCCTTCTTGGCTCTAACAAGTTTTCTTTAATGTCTCTCCCCCCCCATAGAGTGTCTCTTTTGGGGGAGCTGAAACCCCCTCCCCATAAATAATAAAGAAAAGATTGTCTTCGTTGAGAGCCAATTGAATTGGGACACTAATCTTATTTTTAAAGCTGTGCGTTTAGCGTCCCAAATTCTCTTGTCAAATATTGTCATATCTTGTCATATTGCGATTTATGAGATGTTACAAAGATTTCATTTGATATCGATTCGTTTTTATTTTCTTAAAACAACCTTTGTTTTGCTAACTTTGACAATATTAAAACTGTGCAGAGAAGGTACCGTACTAAAATTATAACATTCTTTAGAAACCTATTCTTAAGATGGGAGGATATTTTCTAACTATTCTGTAATTTCAACTATGCGCTTATGTACCGCACTATGTTTTTTATAGTATTTTCAAGTTTTACGATTTTTATTTTTAGTCAATTGTTAGGTGAAAGTATTGAATACCCTCCCCGTGTTAAGAATCGCTTTCTAAATAACGTTATTATTTCAGCACGATACAATAATTGCATAAGTATCATTCTGTACTTTCACCTAACACTTTAAGATACCGTAAAAATTGAATTTAAAGTTAATACTATGACGGTGCCTTCTCTACATAAGCACCTAGGACTCAATGAGAAAGGAAAACACCACGGAGGAGGGAGGGGGACAATCGCTTTTAAGACTTAACAAAACAGAAGTTCTTTAAAAAAAATGTAAATTAAATAATTTGATTTATTTTTTTAGTTATCACATCTTAAAACTACAAATCTAAATGATTGTAAAATTCATTTGAGAAGACTAATTTGAGATGTCCAAAACGTGCACCATTTAAAAAAAAAAAAAAAATTATTTTAATTTAATAATTAAAAATTTAATCTCTATTTAATTTGAATATAAAAATCTGTTATTTTTACTTGATGTTGTTTGAAGCGATCACGTTTTGAGAAAATTCTATTTCATTTTGTGATTCGATTCACATAACAGATGTCTACTATGCAATTTAGAACAAAAATTCTTTAAAATATTCTTAAACCTACTCGACAATATTTTGGCTGTTTATTAGTATAGACAACAAAGCGGAGAAGTAATCCAGAAAGAGATATAAGAAATGTTACCAAAGGCAAGATAAGTTTTTGGTGACGTTTGTGTGGATTTTCGATTTTTGAGCGGTTATCGAGACTTCAAAGATGACAGCCTCATGTCTGCCATTTTGTAACTTAAACGCTCAGCATTACTTGAAAAATAAACGTGTTAGTACTTATGAACTTATTGAACCGTGCAGAATTAACGTTATTAGAATGCCATTTTTAACATAGGGCGAGGGGGGTGTTTTTTGACTATTCTGTACTTTCACCTAACAATTTAATAAAGAAAAATATATCGTAAAACTAACTTGAAAATACTATTTTAAAGATCGTGCGCGTGCAAATTGATAAGCATCAACGTTTTAAAATAGATTAAAACACAAAATATCCAATTAGGTGAAAAAGAGTAACTTATCTTGCCTTTGGTAATGTTTATATATTTTCCCATTTAATCGATTTGTTGTTTATAATAATAAATGTCCAATATTTTAGACGATTATGTCCGGTCTTTGTTCTTGTTTGTCTTCCGTATATTTTACGATAAAAATATCTTTTTAAAGAATCTGAAAATTTTCGTATGAAACTGAACGCATCAAATGTCTAATTATTAATTAAAAAAATTGTTTTTTGATAGTTTTTATCTTTCTTCCATGAATTGGGAAATCAAATCTATTTGTTATTTTCAGGCTTTAATAGTCGATTGATATTTTTAGAAAATCTCTGGGACATTTTTTTTTTTTTTTTTTTAGCTTGTCAGATTTTTTTGTTTGTTTTAACAGCTGTTGCAGCTGTTTATTTTAGTTTTATTTGGATTCTTCCGACTACTGTTCTCATTTTTGTTATATTCACAATGTTTGGGTCGATCTAAACCCCGTCCTTCTTCGGGTGTATCTTTTTTTTTTTTTTTTTTTTTTTTTTTTTTAAACATAGGAGTCACCATTTATCAAGGCCTGGAGACACTCGAGGATACGGGTTAATGAGTGTACGGTAGTCAATGAGACAATATCGTAGTAATTGTTAGTAGTGGAAATTTGGTAAATTGGATTACTTAAGGAGACGGTTCATCAAGAATTTGTTTACGTTGGACTTGAAGACGACCATATTGTAGTCAGCAGGAAGAGTTCCACAGGCATGCAGTTCTAAGAAAGAAGCTTTTTTTCATGGAATCTATGTTTAGGTTTAGGCACAGATAAAGAGTGGGGGGAAATTAATGATAGTGGTTTCAGATCGACTAGTGCTTTTCATGAAAGTTTGGCGGGTGGGGGCATAGATTGGAGCTCAGACGAGCACTTGCCATGAAAATGATGATAAAGCAAACAGCTTCCCAACGTCTCTTCTGTGAGAAAGACATTTCAGGGAAGAGAAAAGGACATCCCCTCCCCCACTAGGCTGCAAAGTTTATTTTGAACTCTGTCAAAGCAGGAGATCTTTTTAGCAGCTCTTGCCCAGATGTGGCAACAGTACTCCATCCTTGGACGTTCCTGATTTTTATATAGATAGAGAATTGCATCAGCGGTGATCGATCTACTGGATCGATAGAAGGATCCGACCATTTTTCCGGCGACTTTGGCAACAGATCTGATGTACGTGTTCCATTTCAGATCAGGAGTAAAGGTCAAGCCCAGAAGCTTGTCAAAACATGGAGTTTCTCAAAGACGAGAGCCATTCATTTCAATTGTTGCCAAACGGGGATCAGAGCGTTGATGATGTGAAGATAGAAGCTTGGTTTTAGATGCATTAAAAGTAAACAGCCACCTCATTGTGCCACATGCTCAAGATCAGAGGAGAGAGAATCAGAGAACTTGGTCAATTTACAGCCTTTGATGTATTGCCATAGATGGTAGTGTCGTCAGCATAAATGTCTACAAATGATCTTAGGGAGATCGTTGATGTAGACCATAGAGTTAGGCCCAGGATGGACCCTTGAGAGACTCCAGCATTAATAGTGTGAGCTTCTGGTTTCTGTCCATTAACCACTACTCTTATGAAGCTAAGTATCTTGTCAAACTCAGGAATTTTATCTGTCGAACTCTGGAATCTGCATAGAATTTCAAGCAGTTACCATGTTCTCGTTCCATTAGCCATGACTAGGTAGAAGTCTTGAATAATTTGCAATTGTGAGTGTCGCTCGCACTGGGTATTGAACCTTCGACTTCCAGAAGTGTCACACTGTCAACTATTACCAAGGGACCTTGCAATCCAAAGAATCCAAATAATCTATTCTCATCTCAAACATTTAGAAACCTTCAGACTGTTGTTCTCATCTGGTTGTTTAATGTTTCGGCCGAGATAACCGGCGACCGTTGTGCGTCTTTTTCGAACTCTGGAATCTACACAGGTTCTTGAGTTCGAAACTTAAACGATAATCTCTTGGGGATGTTGTTCAATTTATTCAAATTTTTCAGGTCCATCTCTTTCGGGCCCCCAAAAATCAAGAGATTAGAGCATTCCTGTAATGACTTGGTCCCTATTGAGTGCGGTTTAATGCTGTTCCTGTGCAGTTCTAGGAGATCCACCCTCTCAGGCCTTGCCTTCTCTCTTTGAGAAGGAGTTAGTTTCAGGCTAATTGCCTAAGGCGTCCTTGCAGGGGAATACCGAGGGGACTGCTCAGGTACTATTTGCATGTCAGTGTCCCTCTTCGGAGGAGCTGACTTCTCAATATCACGTTCCTACCCTGGTGTTACAGTTCTTGCAGTAGGAGAGAATTAAATCCCTCTTCTACTCAGGCTAATATTGTTCCTATTTACTTCTTGCCTCCCCACAAGGGCAGAATTAGATACAAGATCAGGTTTTAATATGGGGAAAATCCAGCTCCTCAAAAAGGGGCACTCTGGATAGGAACAATGATTGTTGCTGTTATTCATGAAAACTAAATTCTATTATCATTCGGTTGTTTAGTAATTTTGATTTTAAATTTCTGCAATTGGCAAGTTTATGATTTAAAGATGCAAAAAATGTTTTATCGATATTATTTTTTATATACAGAATACTTTGTTGTAACCCTTGACCTGTTTAAATTAACATTAATAAAATTGATAACTTTTTTTTAATACCAGTCTGATCTGATTCGACCGGTTATGTACGTTTTTAGTTAAAAAATCTTTTTGCGAAAGATATTTCAAATTCTCTTTATTATGAAGTAACAACATAAAAAAAAATGAATTAATTTCAAAGTAATTTTGTATTTTTATTTATTTTATAGAACTTACTAGTTTTGCTAATTTAAATTAATAATAAAATCTCCATAATGGGATAGAAAACAGTCACAGCTGCAAGAAAGAGTGATAGATCCAAATTTAATATATATATATATATATATATATATATATATAAAGCAAAAAAAAAAATCACTTACGTTAAATCTTTATGGATATTTGTTATGCGATCTTAAAATCGCAATGTAGTTTTTAAAACTAAAAATTGAAATATCTTTATACGTTTGGAAAGGTACACAATCTCTCTCCAGACTAATTTCAATGGCGCAGTAATTGTCGTCGTTTCATTTATTATTAATTCCAGTTTATGAACGTTTTTATAACAAAGGTGACTATTTTACCCACCTCCCAGCGCCGAGGTGATAAAAAAAAAAATACGCTAATATACCTATATAACGCAACAGCTGTTTTTAAAAGCAAAATCTACGTTTCTATTTCGTGGCTGCTCTACCATCATCCTCATCTTTCTATTTTATCTCCATCTTTTTGTTGTTGTTCTCGACTATTTTCCCCATTTTTTTTTTTTTTTTTTATATATTTATCTTTACTGAACTTGATAGATATGTTTCATAATTTAAATTCCTTTTCTTCTCGGTGATTTTTTTTTTTTTTTTTTTTTTTTTTATTAATAAATACATTGTAATTTTCCTGAATTTGCATCATAAAGTCACTTTATTAAAGTGCGTTTAATTCACCCATTCAAGTATTTCGTTTATGAATGGCCGTTTATATTTCTGTTTTCGTCATAAAACTCATTTCTAGTAGTAAAAACAGCAAATTCTGGTTTTTCTTCTCCGTAATGAATCTCGTTATGTGTTAGGTTCGTTGATGAATGAATCGGCTTTTTGTTGAATGGACAAATTTTTCACCTGTGTCGAATCTGTCTAACGCCATATTTCAATTATCAAAAAATGTTATTTAAATACATTTATAAATTTATTTTTGCATTTTCATTTTTGTTATCGATTATTAGGATTTCCTATCCTCGTTTAATGTTTAGAATAATTTTGGTGCAAGTTCAGAGTTAACCTAATTTCTAAAAAAAATATACAAAATTTTTTATGATGTACACATCTGTCACTAAACAAAAATGTCATATTCCAAAAATCACGTAAATAGATCAAGTAGTTTTTTTGTATAGAAAATCATTTTTTAACGGGTTTTAGCTATTTTCATGGTAAATCGTAATCATTACAAGGCTGATTTTGATCTCAATAGTTCGACTTGTCTTCGCCGTATTTATTAAACATAGCGGATCAAGACACAACGGCTCACTTTCTCATATAATTTAATTTTCTTAGTTAAAAAAAAAAAACTTGATCAATTTACTTGAGTTTTGGAATATATTTTCCTCGTATGACGGATACGTACATCAAATATATTTTTTTTTCTGTATTATTAGGTTGAACTCTCGACTTTCACCATAATTTCATGATTTTCTTTACTCTTTCATTCAATTATAAATGAAATGGAAAATATAAAATAAAATGTATGTTTCGCAAGTATGAGAATTAATATCTTATTGTATCGCATATTTATTAGAATTAAAGATGCAATGTAAAAAAAAAAAAAAAAGCACGAAATTAAATTCATCATAATTTCTGGTTTTGTAAACAAGTCAGCCATTTGACTTTAAAATTCTTAGCAAATTCTCATGTATTAAGAAATAAAAGCCTTTTATTTTATTTTTTTTTTCCTTTTTAAAAAAGAAAAACCTGTATGATTTATGTACCTATAACCAAACGGAAAATCACATAAATTGATCAAGTAGTTTTATTTTTATAAAGAAAATCAGTTTTAAGTGATAATGGGAATTCGTAGGCATTACAACAAATCTAATAAGTATGAATTATTGAATTATTTCCCTTGTTTTTGAGGGATTTTAGTTTTTGTTTTATTTCAAAATGGTGGGCGAGACGGTCACATTTTAGATGCTCATAGAATTTGAAAAAAAAAAAAAAAAACTACTTGATCAAGTTGTTATTTTTAGAATACATTTTCATTTGACCACGGATACATCATACAGATTTCTTATTTTTTAATATAGGTGTGAATTGTGGACAAGAAACAAAAAATAAAATGGAAGTAAAAACTCCCAGTCATTACCAGTTAATCACAGCTGGTTTTATTGTGCATTGCCCAGTCGCAAACTATGCTTAAATATATTGTAATTTATGCAGATTTTGTATTATTATAGTTAATTCTCTATTGATTATTATATTGTACCCAATAGTAATGATTTCAAAAATTAAAAAAAAAATAAAATAACTTGGATGCCATCAGTTAGAATCGAAACCAAAACCTTTATTGTTCCAACCTTATTCATTATCATTTTAGCTATTGACAAATGGATAAGAAAACTTTAAAAATTAAGACTTTAACATATAAATGTACATTTGTGCATGCGTAGAAAGAAGTAACACATTCAGTCAACTTGCACCTACCAAATTCATATTATTTCAATTTTGACCCCTTAGCGCAGGGGTGCACACACATTTTCAGCATGAAAGCTACTTATGACATGACTAAGTCTGAATGATCTACCACCTACTAAAAATGCAAGACATATTATTTACAAATATATTGTAAATTATTTTCTATGATAGTATATGCATGTGTACCTTGCATTACTGCATCAACCCACAGTGCAATGCTGTACATTTTTTGTCATTGCACTGACTTGCATTAGATGGAATCAGTCAGGGATGCATAGTTGGCAGCTTCAAGCTGACCTCCAGGTGCTCATCAGTCATGGTGGAGCTGTATTTTCTTCATGTGGGAAAATGCTGACTCGAATAAATAATGCAGTCAAGAGGATAGCACATTTCCTGACGTTGAGGTACTTGTCTTCTTGGAGTTCCAGAATTGTCCATGAGCTCTACATCAGCTGAATGTCAGCTTATAGTGTTAGAATCACATCTTCCACTCCAGAAGAGTTCAAGTGAAACAATTTTAATTTTTGATGCGAGTGAAACAACCTCAGCATCTTCTTGGAAAAGGGCAGAACATGAATATAACGATTGGCTCAAGTAACGCAAGGTCTTGAAAGAAGTGTGGAACTCTAACAGGCAATTGCCAATTTTTTTTTGTGTAGCGTGCACTGTCAAGCTACGCACATGACTGCTCTTGTGTCTCCAGCTCTTCCGTGAGGTTCTGGAAGTTTGCCAGTGCCAACATTTTTTTTTTTCAATGCCATGTGATCTATTCACAATGCCTCTGCAATCGACGTAATAGGCTGCCTTAGCAGCTATTTTTACTGGCTAAAAACCAAATTGAATTTGTTCCGCAGGTACAAATGCAGTGGACTAAAAATTGACAGTAGTTTAGTGGAGATTTTTCTACACACACACACACACAAGCAAGGACACTTATATATAGGGATTATTTGTAAACATTCTTTATGAAAAATATAAGATTGTTGTGTATAAATTTGTGTAACGATTTACCTTGATGAAACTGTCAACAAATTATGAAACTTGCTACAATTGATGAGTTTTAATAAATTGAGAAAACTTGCGAATTTTAATTTTAGCCAACCACTCATAATAAATATCCTTCCTTTCTTTTCCATTTTACAAAAAAAAATGATTTAAAATAAAAACAAATAGTTTTTCCTATACATTTTTTTTCTTAGTTTATTTTATCCTTGTATTCTGACTAGTTTGTCCTGTTCAAAACTAGAACAGTTACATTCCGACCATTACAAAGGAAAACCAGATGAACACGTATGCCACATTTATCTCAAATCTGATGCCGGTGTTAGCTTTAACAAAAAATAACTAAAAAGCCTCTGAAGATTTTTTTTTGGTCAAATTTTGAAACTGTCTAAACTATGTTGAATTAGAAGTGTTAATTTTTGTTATTCTCATCACCTGCAGTAAAGATTGAACCTTCAAGCCTCCAGAAGACAATCACTTAGAACTGATTATAAACTATATTATAGGCTATTTGTACACAAATTAATGCTTTATGACCTGGTTGAATTAATTCGTTCAGTCATAAATAAATGAATATAACAGTATAAATAATGTGGGAATTGATTCAAACACGCCTTGTACATATTAGTTCAGTAATTGGGTAGATGCAGGATACCTCCAGATTGCAACTGTCCATTGCTTACATTCAGTATGCCACCATCAGTCTCAGAGTGGAGAATTTTGTTTGTCATAAACACACTTTTTTCAATCACTATGGATAATAAAGGTAAGTTTATGAAATGCAAAAATTCTCAGTGGTAGTTCAACTTTTGAACTTCATATTTTTTTTCTGTTTGAAGGCAACCATAGTATCATTATCTTTTAAACTAACTAAAATTAAAAATATGAATAAGAACATGGACTCCATTACTGCTGGGCCATTTTTTTTTTTTTTTTTTTTTTTTCTTCAATTTCATACAAATGCACTTTGTTGAAAGTGTTCTTAGATAGGATTTGTATTGGAATGCTTCCAATGAATATCACATATCAATAATTGAAAACATTCCATTAAAGGAGGAACAGTTCGATTTTGACCAAAGTTAACACCATTATACAGTCTCTAATATCACAAGTACATTTTAGAAGTTTTTATCACTGCACAAGCAAAACGGCCTGGTGTATAAAATCAACAGTTTGTTCTTTGATAAGACTGGGTGGGGGGCATTCCAAATGACTGTTTCTGTTTAGAGCCCAATTGAATCATTATTTGACTTTTGCATTTAAACTTTAGTTTAAGCCATTTCATAAAAATAATTTTATAAAAACAGTAGGCTCTCTACAGTGCAATGTAGACTTCAGTATATTGTGGATTAAGTCACTGCGAAGAGGCATGTGATTTCACTGTTTTGATGACAATAAAAGTATCGTATCGCAAGTGTGAAACATTCATTGATCCTCATTCGATCCTGGGTAATGTTAGGTCTCCATGTTAGTGATATAATTATAAGCCAATTGTTTGTGACTTTAAGTTGAAAGCTCATAAGGTGAAGAGAAAGATATGAAGGTTAACTAAAGAACACATGAAACGCAAGTTTCAAGATGAAGACAATGACTGCTTGGTTACCCGATCTGTTTCAGTAAGCGTAGAACTTGAAGGATAAGCTATTAGCGGTAATAGACTAGATGTGTAGTCAGACAAAATAGTCTTCAAGACATCTCGTAACATATTAATGAAAAGAGGAAATTGAAGTGTATTGAAAAGTAGAAAAATCTCGTGAGTGGAGAAAAGGTTTAGTGAACAGATATGCATCTTATAATCTCAGCAAATGTTATTGATGTGTCTGTCCGCGTCGCTCATTTTGTTAAGTTGAACGGTTGGGTTTAGGAAGTAGATAATTATTAAGATAGCATTAGTCGCTTTCTCTGGAGTTCATTCTCTTTACATCCCTACAAGAGCTTCAAAACCTAACTTCACTGAGCTCCAATCTATGGACCCCCCCCCTCCCTTGCCAAACTTTTACAAAAAAAAAAAATAAACGCTCATTTAGCTGAAACCACTATCAATAATTTCCCCTACTCTTTATCTGTGCCTAAACCTAAATGTAGATGCTATGAACTAAGCTTCTTTCTTAGAACTGCACGCATGTGGAACTTTATTCCGTTTCCCTGCTTTCCAGCTGACTCCAGTTTGTTTGTCTTCAAGTTCAACATAAATGAGTTCTTGATGAGCCGTCCCCTTAAGTAATCCGGTTTACCAAATTTTCACTATTAACAATTATTACGATATTGTCCTATTGACTACCATACACTCATTAACCCTCATCCTTGAGTGGCCTCCAGGCCTTGATAAGTGATGATTTCAAAACAAAACAAAACCGGGGATATACAAATGACTGGGGACTGTTTGTGAATTTGATGTTCCCTAGATATTTCCTACTTTGGAGGAAGTTGATTTAACACACCTAGAGTGCCGCTTTGGTTCGGGGTTATCTGATGGCGAAGAAGACAAGCAAATTAATAAGCCAAGGTGGAGTCTGAACAAGTTAATTTTGCAGAAAGAAATAACAAAGGGATGATAAGAATGAAGTGTTGAGAATAAGCTCAACAGATGGGAAAAAAACAAATGGGCATATTGTAGGAAAGAAGTCTACATATGGTGAGGTGAATCTTTTTTTTACTACTTCTACTTAGGTTGAGACATAGTAAGCATAGTTTGATTTTATTCTTTTCCTTTAGGACACCTAGTGTATTAATCCCTGTCCATTTCTTTCTTCTTTTAAAGGGGTGTTGTTCTTGTGCTAAGAAAATAATTACGTGTTTGTTTGCTTTGTCAGTTAAGTCTTGTTCAATTTATTTGAACTTTTTCCGTTTTTCTAGAAATTAAAATGGTCATAGAATCTAGAGTAACCACCAACTTGAGGCTTTTTGATTTTATTTATTCATGTATAATGATCACAAATTTTCAAAAAAATATGGAAAAAAAAAATTACAACGAATGTGATACAATAGTCAAATTGGGTGGATTGAGATGGCGACCATGCATCATTCTTTTGGTCTATTCTGTGAAACTAGTTCACATTATGGTAATGTTACTTAATGTTATCTCCGGGTTTTGACTTTGTATATTTTTTTAAATAAAAAAAAAAAAATTCAATTCTATCAATTTCGGCATGGCGATTTCGATTAAAAAGCAAACGGTATTTACAGAAAAACTGAATAAAATAAATTAATCTGGATAGAAATAAGTTGCTCACTGTTTTCAGTGTTTTTTTTTTTTTCAGAGCAGAAAACAGTCAGTTCCTGGGTGGGAGTTGAAAAGAATGGGGTACATGTGAAAAGGGGATGTCTTCTGAGATAGTCGCCAGGTCAAGGTGTTTTAAGCACCACAAATGTACTTGACTTTTGTCTTGCATTTTGATTCAAGCCAGAAATTGTATTAAATATTTCCCAAATTTCTATATTTCTAAAGTGTATTTTAAAAATATACTATTTAAGGAATTGCTTAAGCCCAAAATTTTAGCGTATACTTCTTGCCTTGAAATTTTAACCACAGTCAATTAATAAATATTCTCAAAATTAATTTTTTTAAATAGTATTTTCATTTAAGTGACAAAACAATTTTTGTTTTATCTTTGCATCTTACATCAAGTGGTTTTCATGCCTGGTCTGGAGTGATTTCCATTAAAAAAAAATTAAGAGGTTAGGAGTAGGATTTTTTTTTTTTTTTTCTTTAGTCCCTTCCACTCCTTCAAAAATCCTATGAAACAAATTATGCAGAAAAAAGTTTGTCATGGTTCAAGTTTGTGAATGATCAACTGACATGTTTAGATGTTTTTTTTTTTTTTGTTTTTTTTTGCTCAGTACTAACCATCTGTTATCCGATTCTGATTGGCAATATGACACGGTTGATATTAATGAACCATTTTTGATGCTTTCTCAGAGTACAAGTGCGTAACTCCATTTACAGGTCTGGCAACATTAGAAATTCTTGACATCAATCGTTTGTCAGAAAACACTTTCTCTTTCTCCACCTTTCTCTATCGCCTACCTATTCTTCACTATAACCTGTCATATCATGTTCAATTGTTTTCTAACAGACGAAAAGATGCATGCATATTCGTTGTGATGATTTAATTTGAAAATTCAAGATTTTGTGCAGAATTACTCGCATTTACAATAGCCCTAATATGTAAGTTAGAAAGTCGAACACGTGTTTGATGAATGGAAGATTTCCTGTAATATTATAATACAGATTCTCGGTCTGTCCACTCTGATACAAGTAAGAACACTATACATGTAAAATATAAAAAATAAAACGTATTAATAAAATATATGTCAAGCACGTCTGATTGAACATGACAGTTATTCTTTTTTCCGATTTTTCTGGATATCTTTTCCATTCGCCGAGTGGTCTTTTTTAATTTCAGCTGACATGTTATATAAAATGGCGCCCAAAAGTTGTTGTTCAGCCATAGTCTTCTCAAGTGCATTCTATTGGTGCATCCGATTATCAGGAGGAGCAATTGTCATTATCGTTTTCTTTTTCTTTTCCTTTGAGGCTTGGTGTATTGCGCCCACCTTTTTATAACCAATTAAAAAAAAAAATGATTATAAATTCACCAAGCCTAAAAGAAAATGATGGCAACAATAATCGCTCCTGATGATCGGGTGCACCGATAGAAAGCGCTTAAGAATATGGCTGAACAACAACTTTTGGGCACCATTTTATATAACTTGCCAGCTAAAATTAAAAAGACCAGTCGGCAAATGGAAAAGATATCCCGAAAAATCGGAAAAAAGGAATAATTCTGTCGTGTTCAATCAGATGTGCTTGAATAATGACTTGCTGCCAAAATATATAAATAAATGTATTTGTATCAATAAAAGTGAATCTGCATAGCTCATTATATCTTAATTTAATTCGGTTTGTGTCTGTCTGTTACACCTCTGCATTGTATTGCTTTCTATAAATTTAAATTTCCTTTTATTGATTCAAGATTAAATTAATTTCTTCGTTTTTTTTTTTTAACTTTAAGACCTAGTGCAGTACTTTATTGTTTTTATGTTGTTTATGTGGTTTATTATGAACTTTAGTTCTAATCGTATAACAAGTAAAAAACACTTGTTTTGCCATTAAAAAAAAAAGATTGATAGACTCAAAAGAAAATTCAATAAAACACCATTATTTCTTTGCGCTTTTCTTTTTGTGTATTGATTTGAAACCTGATTCACCTAAAACCGAGACACTTTTTTACATTACAAAGTTTCAGAGTATTTGAGAAGTGAGGAGTCGATTGAAAAACTAACCTTTGTCTCTCTCTCTCTCTTTTTAGCTACCGGTTTCCAGACATTCACTCATTATTTCATACATTCCAACGAAGAGATCTTTTTAAGATTCTAGCCATTCCTTTAAGTGTGATTCTTTATATCTATTTTGCACTCGATTCATGAGGGATATTTGCCAGGTAGTTTTTGAAATTCTTCTACAAGAGTCTGGCTGCTCCTGTAATTACTGAAATGATGAAACTCTTAAGATTCCAGTTTCTTTTAGTGTCGTACATAAGACATTGGTATTTCATTATCTTTATCCTTTCGGCTCTGTTTAACCCAGCATCATTGGGGACACTTTGACTAAGTTTGTTTCTTTCTCCTTGTTCTATATCACTGTCGGGTTTAATAGCTTCGTTTTCTAGGTACGCAGTAGTAAGAACTGCATAGTCATAGTGGATAGCATATGAGCAAAATGATGAATTGCAATTGACTTTAACATAAATGAATTAACATAACATGTGATGTAGATTTAAAATAGCATTTCAGTCAAGTTTTAGAAAGAGTTCAAAGCTGATTTATGAATGTCTTACGGTTCGTTTTAATTTTAAAATCTGGCGTTTAATACAAGAAGTCAAAAATGTTTTTGGGGTTTTGGTTTTTTTTTTTCTTAACTGAAAATTGTTGCTAATAGAAATGGACAGAAAATCATTCTAAATCAGAAAGTATACACACTCGACAATGACAACGAAATCATACCCTCATATGTTTCAAAAAAGATCTTCAGATAAAATAGCTAATGTTCAAATAATTTAAGAGCATTCTTGACATGTGGGGGGAAAAAATGAACGCATACATATCCAAGACAATGGCTAAATCATTAGAATATGACCTCCAATCTGCAGTAAAATTGAGACCTAAAATGGATAGTAACATTTAATATTACTAAATTAAGGTTCTTCT
This sequence comes from Euprymna scolopes, assembly GCF_053919585.1. Lineage (NCBI taxonomy): Eukaryota > Metazoa > Mollusca > Cephalopoda > Sepiida > Sepiolidae > Euprymna > Euprymna scolopes. The sequence goes on along the minus strand of NC_136505.1, from coordinate 14,916,255 downwards.
CCGTTAACAATTATGAAAAAAACCTTTTCAACCAATAACTGCCATTGTTAATAGCACTTGCTCAAGAATCCATCGTTCAAACTCTTCGACCTAATATCCGTAGGTAACATTAATCCGAACAAATACATTGAGGACATTGCCAAGACTGCTGCAAGGAAGATCGGACTCTTCTACTGAATTAGACAACTTGTCACATCTTTACAAAGTCACCATTCGCCCATGCATAGAATATTGCTGCACCTACCATTAATCCCTTGCTGTCGGACACGGTCCTAAAAGGGTCTCTTATCTGAGTCCATGCTAGCAAACTTCAACCTCTGTCCCATCATTGTAATGTTGCATCTCTATACTTGTAAAACAAGTACTTCAATGGAATGTCCTCTGAAAAACTTCCTATACTGGTGCCCCCCTCCCTTAACATAAATACCCTCTGATAAACTCGTTAGTTAGCAAAATCTTAGCCTTTTATTGTAGACGTCCTCAGATGCTGGAAAACTTTTTTTCTCTAATAACTTAAAACTGCTAGCCTTTGGAATTCCCTTTCTGCCTCCTGCTTCCCTGATTATTCCAACATGCAAAAGCGTAAATGTGATGTAAACATCTTGCAGCAAAACTCCTCGCTTAGGTTGCCACCATAGATATGGCCTCTATCTAACAGTAACTACTTGTCTCTTTCACTGTTGTTTTGTTTAGGGTGAATGAAAGTAAAAATTTTTTAAAAAAATATCTGCTTACCTATGTCACGATTATACTGTCTTCATAGCAGTATATGGAAGAATTAATATATATATTGCATGTCGTAATATGAAAATATATTTGACAAGCTACACAGAAACATGTATTTCGTTGTGGGAACGTGGGGCCATCAGATTAATTGCTAATATTATTTAAAAAAAAAAAAAAAAAAAATTTTTTTTTTTTTACAACTTATTACTATGTAGTGACATATAGATATATGTATTAGAAACAATGGTATTAAAATAGATGATCCTTTTTAAAATAATCGTTTCTAATAATTCAAACCCGTTGTATTTTTTATCCATCCATTAAGATTTTCCTGAAACTTGGCCAAAATGTGGAGGCCAGTGTTCTTAATATAAATTCAGTATGGGTGACCCTCACGAAATTCTGGTTTGTATCCCTCTGGGACTTTTAGGGCTAAAAAAAAAACATGCCTTTTTGGAGCTCTTTTTTCATATTACTCAAAAACTTGATATGTATGTCTATATAGTGAGTTTCCATGGTGCTGAATTCAAATATGTCTTAAGGCATGAAACTGCGTCGTTTGTCCATTTTCACTGGGATTTGGCGTTCCCAGGAGCTCAAAAGGGATCGCAAATGCCCCAAAATTGCAAAAAAATGACACTTTTTACCCCATAACTTTTGCCCATCCATTAGATTTTTCTGAAACTTGGCGAAAATGTGAAAGCAACATTGGCGCTTCACATTTCCCACATTCATCATTTCTTCACTATTTTTGTGGAGTCATCTCATATGCAGCACTAAAGAGGGACCACGCACACGTGGCTTGTTGACGATGAAATCTGTTATGCCAAATCCCAGTTAAATCGCTTGCGATAATTTTTATACCCCCCCCCCCTTGCACATTCATGTTGTATTCTCCACATGTTCTCATCTTGATTGTTCTTTTCGCACCGTTTTAGTCTATGTAACCTCCAACATGTTTAGGCATATTTTGTCATTCTGGGAATCTATCTGTCTGACTTGGGAATCTGCAAGTAATTTCAAATGGTATCCTTTATTTAATCCACAGTACTAGCATGCTCTTGCTCCATCAGCCATAACTAGGTAAAAATCCTAAGTAATTTGTAATTGTATTTTTAATGTCACCCGTACTAAGGATTGAAAATTCAACCTCCAGAAGAGTGTAATCTTACAACTGAATTTTACCAAGTACCTTATCCATTATGCCACGGGTCGCTTTTCACGGTTAAGTTATTGTATAATTCATCATCACTATTGTCATAATGTCCATTTTTACATGCTGGCATTGGTTGGACGGCTTTTAGAAATTGACTTTCAAACTTAATTTTGCTCATATTTCTTTGAAAGTTATTTTCCCAGGATTATTTAAAAAAAATTTTTTTTTTTTTTAGGCCAGGCGCTCTTTTTGATGTCAATCGAATAAGATGACTAGAACCAGAGTTTTTATTTGAGACGCCATCTTAAGTCATTACTCAGCAAGGCTAAAAGAGCGATTCACCTGTTATTTATTTTCCACAAAAAAAAAAAAGTACTAATTCTCTCATGTCCATCACTCCTAACAGTCTTCTTTATTAATGATAATAAAACCTATTTACTTTTATATCTTTGTACAGATGTGCAAAACGTTTTTGCATTATTACTCCATGTTCATTATTCTAAATGAAATGTATGAATACTCAAAAATGCAGCAGGTGTTGATGGAAATTCTAATTGGCTAAATTAGTTTCTTCATGAAATTGTTGACTCAAATTATTTATAGATCATAATTTATAAACACTAGCCAAAAAAAACGTCCACATGGCAGCTTTTCTTTTTTTCTAGCTAAACAGCTGCGGGCTATTTGGGACTTAAGCATTATTATTAGTAATGTTAATCTTATTTCATCTCTCATTCCCAAAGGTTCTTTATGCCAAATTTTGATTGAGTTTTCTAGCCAATAGTTTTCAACTCCTAAGTGTTTATCAGCATCACTAGTAGAATTTTGACACATTCTGTATATAATACAGTGGAATCTCGAGATACAAAATTAATTGGTTCAGTTTGACTTTTCTATCTTGTACACTGAGCTGGCAGTGTCTTTCCTGAGCAATCGCTTGAGATGTCTTTATCTTTTCTCCCTATTTCTATCTTTGTGGCCATGTCACTAATAAGGGTGCTGGAGGTAAATGTTTTACCTGGGTTGACGTTATCCGGCTGATAGTCAAAGAGCTGAACCTTGTATTAACCACCAAGGAGGCCAGGTGCAAAGTGCTAGGGCTGCTGTATTGCCATTTGGTGAATGCATTCTGGACCATGCAATAGCTTTAGTTTCTCTACATGCAATATTTGTGGCTAATGTTAGTTTTTCCTGTACATGTTTGCAAAAATCATCCTTTGTTCCTCTTTTTTTCTTCTCTACTCTGCTTTAACAACTCTGCTGACTTTTTCCACACATCTCAATCCTAAAAAATGAAAAACCTCAAGAAACAAAACAAGATGAAACCCAGAACTCCAAATCCCAATGTAGACCCCTGGTCTCTTTCTCTAACATAAGGGGTCTACGTTCCAACCTTCCAGAGGTTGAAATCCAATTACAGGAGATGAAACCTTACCTATTGTTTCTGTGTGAAACTGGCATTGATCAGACTGTTTCACTAAATGAGTTTGCGATTAAAGGATACTTCAGCTTGACATGAAAATCTGACCCCCTCCCCCCCTAAATCGTCATAGGCATGGAATATGTGCCTACATTAGAGATGGCTTTCCATGTGGTAGAGAAATTTTCAGAGGAGATCCTAATTAGCCTTAAATGCGCTTCAGATTAGCGGTTGCTCACAACACCACATTTTTGCCCTCTATCGACCCCATAAGAGCAGAGTTACTCTCATTGAGAGTATCTCTGAGAAAATTGATTATCTATCCATTTTCGGCTAGCATTCATGTCTGCAGAAACAGCAATGTTCACAATGTTGAATGGCTAGTCCACTCAGACAGATAGAGAGGAGGTACTGTCATGATTTCTCGATTGCCTATGGCCTAACACAAATTATTTACAAACCCACCTGTTGCCCAACTCCAACGGACAATATGAAAGTTTCCTTGACTTTTTTTCTTATAACTTGCCCAGAAATGTGCTCATCCTCTGTTCTGTCTCCATTGAGATCTTCCGATCACTCGGTTGTCTTAGTTAAGATAAAAACAAAATGTAAAGAACCTCAGATGTACCTCTCTATTGTACTGCATATCGATACTCTGTAGCTGATTGGGATAACTCTCAATGTTCAAAAAAGAAGGTGTCTTCTGTAGTATCTGACCTGACAGAATTGTCGGTATAAACCGCTTCATATCCTTCAAGAAATTCCACCAACGCCCAACAGAAAGCCGTGGTTCACCCCAGAATGTGCCGCTGCCATTGCACACAGAAATCACTATTTCCAGTGCTTCTAACGTAATAGATCTTGTGAAACTAAAGCTACCCTTAGGACTACTAGCAACTATTGTAATGGAGTAATAAAGATTGCAAGAAATTCGTATGCTCTATAGTCAAGTTTAATTTAGCTAAGCAGCAGCTTGATTCTCTTCAGTCTTGGCGAATAACAAACAGCATCCTGAACAGAACCGTGTCCTCCCTACCATCATTAATGGACCTGAGGTAATTTTGTCAGCATCTGACAAAGCAAAATTCTTTGCCACAATCTTTGTAGCAAATTCTACCCTTCACGATCAGGGTTGCCTGCCCCCGTATTTCCTCCTGTGACTGAAAACATACTATGCGACATACAAATATCTGTGCATGATGTTAAGTTTATCAAAAACCTTGATTCTAGTAAAGCAACTGACACTGACAGCATTCCAGTCAAAAAGCTTCAACTGGAACTGGCTCCCATATTTACCAAGCTGGAAAACTTCATCAGCCTGCCCCATATTTAAAAATTCCAGAGATCGGTCCTCTCCCTCTCAGTACAGACCAATCTGTCTTCTGTGCATCATAAGTAGCTGGAATCTGTGATAAACAGAAGTGGTCAACCACCTCAGCAAAAATAACCTGCTCAGTAACCTGCAATATGGTTTCCATCCTGCGAGATTTACAGCTGATGTACTAACAGTTATATCACACAGGATTACTGAATCTCTTGACAGGGGCTTCATTTCTAAAGCAGTAGCTCTTGACATATCAAAGGCTTTTGATAGAGTATGGAATAAAGGTCTACTTCACAAGATCGCCAATTATGGAATAACTGGAAATGTCCTCTCAATTATTAAATCCTTTCTCTCTGATAGACTAGTAGTTGTTGATGGGCAGAAATCAGAAACTCATAGTATTAACACTGACGTCCCTCAATATTCCATCCTAGGCCTAACTTTTTCTGATCTTCATCAATGATCTCCCAAATCACATTCTTAGATGATTCTTAGACATTTATGCAGATGACACCACAATCTATGGTGACGTAAAATGGGGGGGGGGGGTTCACCTCAAATACACAAACGGAATGTTCAAGAAAGATTATCGCTACAATCCTCTGTCTCTTCTCTCTTGGCTGGCCGGGAATCATCTCCCAGCACCCAGAAATGAACATCGTTTTATAGGTTCCATCTTCACGCACACACGAGATTATGCGAGAACGGACGAAATAAAAATGCTGGCCGCCATGTTTGTTCTTCCTTTTCTTCGCCTGTACTCACTCGCTGAGCACCCACGGTAAGACTTCTCTTTCTTGCTTCTAACCACATGCCTCCCTGATCTCAAGATCACATTTCATAGTCTCTCATCCACTGTGGCGGTCGCCTCTCTCTACTTGGCCTCTGAGGTGTCTCGTCCTCCTCCTGTGGCTGCACACTCCTCTCCACTGCTTCGCCCTCAACTGGTCTGACGTCAAGAATGTGCCTCGGGACTCCTCCCACCACAATGTTGTTACTAGTGTTCCTCCCAGTTACGCGACCCCTACTCCATTGTGTGGTGCAGCGCGCCCCCGGTGGCTTCACCCATACCTCGTCCCCGAGTTTAATTGTCCCTGTGGCCTCTACTTCTCGGCTTGCCGGCTCCACCCTGGGATGCCTCCAGGAATATGCAAACATTGACAGTTGCGGGACCGTCTCTGGTACTTGTCCCAGTTTAGGCGACATGTTATACCAGAAGACGGCTTGCTCAGGTGAGGTGCCTCCTCTTTCCGCAACTGCCTTTATGGTGCGGTGGTTTCTCTCTATGATCCCGTTGCCACTAGGTCTGTAGGCAGCTCTGAAAAATTGTTGGATCTTCCATTTCTTCAGTACTTCTGCTACTGACTTGAACGCAGTCCCGTTGTCGGTTAACAACTCTTCCACGGGGCCTCGCTCCAAAAACACCTCATCAAAGATTGCCGCTATTTCATTGCCTGTTCCTCCACGTAGCTTCTTCCATAGAGCAAATCGCCCGGGCCCACAGTCAATCATGGTAAGGTAAAGTGCACCCCTGTAATGGGTGACATCGCATGCCAGTCTCTCCCAGGTCCCACTCACCTCCAATTGGCCAGCTTCATGCGTGCTTGGAGCAGGATCAATCGACTGACATCTGTCGCATGTCCTGACCACTTGCCTCACCTGCTCCTTGGTGATCCTTGGGTCGACTTTTTTCACTAAGTACCAAGTCCTCTCTACCCCCATATGGTGCAAATTGTGCAGTTCTCGCACACCAACATCATCTAGATCCGATGCAGCAACAACATCTTTCTTTGGCAACAGCCAACTCTTCACTCTCGTGAGAGCATCTGCTCGGTTCTTTTCAGAAGCAACCATGTCTACGCGAAGCTTCAAACAAAACTCTTGCATCAGCTCAGCCAGCACCCCAAGCCTGCGCTTCACTAACATCTCAGCAGCCCCTCTCGTTTTTATCCTTTTTTCGCTTGAAATGAGAGACTTTAGCCAAGCAAACACTGTGGCGGAGTCTGTTTTGATGCAGATGTCACGTAGTACCCATTTCAAGGCCAGATTGACTCCTTTTATTGTCGCGTCTAATTCCGCCACATTGATGTGGCTGACGTCATTCTTTTTCCTCAACCAGGCTGCATCTTCTGCAACTACTCCTCCAATTTCCAAAACGACCCCTGTTGCAATGCTGCTCGCATCGCACCACACGACTCCATCCAATGTTAGCGGTATGTTCCAGGTTCCCCGGACTGGGTCTTGCCGTTCTGCTTCTTTCAGGAGCTCTCCCATCATGGCGACCGTTCTTTCTCCCACCTTATCATTCCATCCTTGTCCTTCGGCGTGTCTCTTTATGTAGCTGCATGCTGGTCTAAGCCAGCTAGCAATGGGGTAATGTCCGATCAACTTTCCGCATATGGAAAAAAGTTCACGTCTGTTGAGCTCCTGCTTCAGTTGTGGGATTTCGTTTCCCCTGCGAAACTCTAGGCCGCCTGACGCACCTCGTTTCAGTTTTAGGCCCAAAGCAGCCCCTCCGTCTAATTTTTCCGGCTCTTTGGCGACCAACCCGAACTTCTTCAAATGAGCTACCACCTCCTTGGCAGTTATCACAGTTTCATTCACCAGAATGTCGTCTATGTATGAGCTCACTACCCCATCTCCCTTTCCCATTGTCTCCAGAATCTTCCTGAGGATAGTTGACATAATCTTGGGTGCCGAATTTAACCCGAACCCTACTCGTGTAAGGCAGTAGGTTTTGCCTTTGTACTTGACTAACTGATATTTCCAGAGCTTCTTAGCAACATGGAGTTGCAAATAGGCAGATTTTAGATCTACCAATGTAGATGCGCCATTCATCTGCCTCCATTCCCTAATGGTCTCACTGCACACATCTACGGTGTCGCCTCCCGTATGGCACTTAACATGGCCGTTCAGCTCTCGGAAATCCAGGACCGGTCTTACTTTCCCTTTAGTTGTTTGCAGAACGGCCATCAACGGCAAAATGCCTGACTCCACATCATCCGTCCAAGGCATCAGTATCCCTTCCTCAATCCATCGGTCGACTTCCTGCTCAAACTCCTTTCTCGCCCCTCCTCTAAGCAAATTTGTGTAGCACGCCACCCAGTTTGTCAGCGATGGCGCTTGATGTTTCCATGCCCACTCCACCGCTCTCCGTCGAATTCGGCTCGGAAGTCCTGATCTTTGATCGACAATTTTCTTTCCTCCCCGGCCTTGTTGATCCCTCTGGGAGCGTTCTCCGTCACCGCGCACTCAGCTAGTCCGAACCTCACATTGTCACATGTGATGGTAACACCTCCAAGGCGGCATATAACATCCATTCCAATGATGGCTTGGACACCAGGCACCAGGCGATCAGTGACAATTGCATGGACCCTCATCCGACGTTCAGCAATATCAATAGTGACGGTCTTCTTCCCTCGACACTTCACTCGCGACCCATCGAATGCCACTACTTCACCCTTCCCTTTCCATCTTCCGACCAGGGTAGTGTGCACCATGGTAGTGGTGCAGCCAGTGTCAATCAGGGCCATAATTTCCCGTCCTTCCACCGCAATCTTCTGTTTGGGCATCTGCTGCGGGTGCGCCTCTATTCTCGAATCGGGGCGGCCGCTGGCGCGTCGGCCTCCCCTCGCCAGTTTCCCGAACTTGTACATTTTACCGCTAAATGGCCTCTTCAATTGCATTTGTAACACACTGTCCATTGCAAGAACTTCCTGCAGTCTCTTCTCATGTGTGGTCCCCCGCATTCGAAGCATGCGATCCCCGGGTTTGGCAAATTCCTGCCCACATCCTGCTGTACCGTTGCTGTCGTTCCTCCAGGCTCCGCGGGCTGGGTGCTCACTAAAATTTTCGCAGTTCTAAGCAGCTCACTCACATCCAGTGTCTCCACCCCCGGTACCTGCTGCAACCTTTTCGATATTTCTTCCGGGAACCCGGTAACAAAAGTCATCTTGACTACGTGACTCGTGGCATGTCCTCTGATGCCCGACAACTCAACCAATCTCCTTATCTCATTCGCATAGACATCCACAGATTCACCAGTCCACCTCTTCTGTTTCAACTTATTAAAGGCCTCGAAAGGCCCCTCTGCGAAAGCTTCGATCAGTCGACCCTTGATGGCGTCTGCATCACCCTGTTCCCGCTCGCTGAGCTCCAAATAGAGGGCCAGTGCGTCCCCTTCCAGAAACAGTGGTATTACTGCGGCCACATCATCCAGCTTCTGAATCCTTGCTACAAGGTCCACTTTTTCAAGCCACGCCACCACATCACCGTCGCCATTAAAAGGCTTAATCATATTGCTTAAACCTGCGTTGGCCATCGCCGAAATAGCTTGACGTAAAATGGGGGGGGGGGTTCACCTCAAATACACAAACGGAATGTTCAAGAAAGATTATCGCTACAGTCCTCTGTCTCTTCTCTCTTGGCTGGCCGGGAATCATCTCCCAGCACCCAGAAATGAACATCGTTTTATAGGTTCCATCTTCACGCACACACGAGATTATGCGAGAACGGACGAAATAAAAATGCTGGCCGCCATGTTTGTTCTTCCTTTTCTTCGCCTGTACTCACTCGCTGAGCACCCACGGTAAGACTTCTCTTTCTTGCTTCTAACCACATATGGCAACACTTCAAAGGCCAGCAATGACCAAGATCTTTCTGATTTTCTCTTCTGATATTGAGAAAAAGTGGCTGGTTAATTTTAATGCATCAAAAACCAAACTTCTCTCCTTTCATCATAATCACTGATCTCCACCATGCCCCAATTGAAATGAATGGCTCTCGTCTTGGAGAAGCTCCATGTCTTGACAAGATTCTGGGACTGACTTTCACTCCTGATCTGAAATGAAACACATCAAATCTGTTGCCAAGATCGCTGGAAAAATGGTTGGCTCACTCTACTGCTCCAGCAGGTATATCACTGCCGATGCAATCCTCTATCTATAGAAGAGCCAGATATGCCCTAAAATAGAGATGTTGCTACATATGGGCATGAGTTGCTTGGCGTGTCCTATCCAGCTTTGATAGTTCAAAACCAGCTTTAATACCTAATAGGTGATGCCCTTTTCTCTTCCTTGCAACTTCTTCATTACAGAAGAGACGTTGGAAACCTGTCTCTGCTCTATTGTTATTTCATGGCAAGTGCTCGACTGAACTCCAATCTATGGTTTCTCTTTGCCAAACTTTCACAAAAATAAACACTTGACTAGCTACAACCACAATATGATTTCTCCCACTCTTTAACTGTGCCCAAATCTAAACGCAGATTTCATGAACAGTTTTTGTTCCCCAGAACTGCCCGCCTGTAAAACACTGTTCCGCTGAAAGGCGTTTTACATGTAAATTGTCTAATCTGTTCTAAGCCCTATGAAACTACTTATTAAAACCAGGATGAAATAAGAGCCAAATTGTACCTAACCCAGCCGTTAATACCTTCACTTGCTTTTTTAGTTTTTTTTACTTTTCTTTGGCATCCAAATATAAAATTATATTTAATAAAATGCAAGAGATATGACATAATTTTTCAAATCGTTATTTTAAACATTACTCGTAATGTCACAACATCAATTCACTTTGTGTGCACGCAAGCGCAAAAAAGAATTCAAAGTAAAATGGATTATTTACGTTCTTACAGCTAATTTGCAATTTCGAAGTAAAATAATAAACTCCCCCCACCCCTTACAAAAATTTTGGGTGAGTGTACGAAATTGAAACAAAATCTTCAATCTTTATTCTTAAAATGTGTTGAAAATTGTAATGCATACATTAACTTTTCAATTTTTTAAATAATTTTAATTTATGGGGAGGGAGGTTAGTAGAAAATAAATTCCAAGAAAAAGAAATTTTTTTTCCACAGCTCCAATCTCTGGTCCTCCCTCGCAAATTTTTCACGAAAAACACCCGTCTAGCTGAAACCACTGTAATTTTTCCCACTCTTTATCTGTGCCTAAATCAAAATGTAGATTCCATGAACAAAGCTTCTTTCTTAGAAGTGCACTCCTGTGGAGCTCTCTTCCGTTTGCCTGTTTCCCACCTGACTACAACTTGGATGTCTTCAAGTCCAACATAAACAAGTTCCTGATGAACCACCCCCTTAAGTAAGACACTTTATCAGATCTCCATTCCTAGCGATTACTATGATATTATCCCATTGATTACTGTACATGCAATAACTCTTATCCCCGAGTGGCCCCCCAGGCCTTGATAACTGGTGACTTCCTTGTAAAAAAAAAAAAAAAAAAAAAATTTCTAGAAAATTATTTTAAAATTTTAAATCTAATAAAACCACAATGTTTAAAAGATTTTCGGAAAAAATAGGTGCCTGAAAAATAGTCTTTAACTTGTATCTTTATATGCTGAAAACATTTTCATATGCAGGGATAAAAAAAATTTTCACATTGCGTTTCGTAAGCTGAAAATTTTATAATTAGTCGTTCATATCTAGAGGTTCCATTATACTTCCACTAGAAACCGTTCATCCATCCTCACCATTGTTTTCTTTAAAAAGACTAACCAAGCCTGATGATTGGATGATTTCTAGCTACTCTTGTTCTTGTTTCTATGCTATTGATAAAATATTCAGTACAATCGAGTTGATTGATATAATCTGTCCCATTCTATTTTGTAAAAAAAAAAAAAATAAATAAAATAACGAGTTTAATTTGTCAAAAGTAAAGAGACATAATGACAAGATTTTGTACTGTTTCAGAATTTTTTAGATGAGAATTGATTATTTATAATATTTGGACTCTTCAAATTACTCTTCTCATCTTAAGTGCTATTTTCATGTGTTTGTTGAGATTTAACCTCCTTAAATTCTTTCGTATGATATATCCAGGTATTCTTGGGTGTGTGTTTTGTCATTGGTCAGTGATGTGTTTTCCAGGAAGATGGCAAAATCGTTTGAGATTTTGTAATGTTTTTCAACAGCTGTTGTGGATTCTGTGTCTGAGCTCTCATTCTCTACTCGTCCTGTGTTCGGTCGTGTTCTGAAACTGACTGGTAGTTTCAACGTTAAGCCTGGTGGCATTGGCTTAAGATTATGACATCTGCATAGGAATGTGAGGTTTAGGGTTAGTCATTCTTGCCAATTTTTATTATAGTTTTTAGAGATAAAAATAATGCTCAGTGAGAACAGTAGTTCGAACAATCCAGATGATACGAAGATTTCATAGATAGGAACAAAAATAATTGACACCAATTTCTCCTGTAATCTAGTTTAAGATTTAAGTTGTTATAGCCCAATGATTATCAAGCCTTTCTTTTATTTTATTTATTTATTATTTTTTTGTTCAAACATAACCCAATCTCAGACCTAAAGTATATTTTTGTATTTTATGTTATTAAAATGTAAATGCAAAATCTCTTAGAGAAACCATTTTCTCATCAAATCTTACTGGGAGTTCATATATTAGATCCATTGCTCTTTCTGTATCTCTTTATGTCCCTAAAAACACTTGTTCACACTGGAGGCTATTTTCTATTTCTACACATCTATCAGACCATGTATGGAGTACTGTTGGCCTATTTGGGCTGGTGAATCTCTGCAAATTTGAAGGTTCTTGATAAAGTATGAAAATGTATCTGTAATTTGATTGGCCCCATACTTTCTTCTTTAATGCAACCACTCTCTTCCACACGTGCGATGTTGCTAGTCTCAGTCTTTTCTACAAATACTATTATGGCATGTGTTCTTTAGAATTGTCTTATCTATTCCTTGCTTCTTTTGTTCCAGCTCGCTTTTATTGTCTAGTGGTCTCCATCAATATGCTGTTTTAATACCTCATTGTAATACAACTTCCTATTCCTGTAGCTTCTTTCCAAGGACTGCAAGGTTGTGGAACTCTTCCTGCTCACTGTTTTCCTCCTACTTATAGCTTTGGTCTTTTCAAGACTAAGGCATTTCCTGTCCTTGCAGTAATCATCTTTTGTTCCTCTTAACTTTGTACATTAAGTGGCTTCATGCCTTGTCTCAAGCAATTTCCATTAAAAAAAACACAAACTCAGCTTTAATATAATAGATGACTACTGTCTACATTATTATTTATATTTCAATTTGCTTTACTGCCTGTATGTACGTTTATGATCATCTTTATAATATGCCTACACGTTTATGATCATCTTTATAATATGCCTACACGTTTATGATCATCTTTATAATATGCCTACACGTTTATGATCATCTTTATAATATGCCTACACGTTTATGATCATCTTTATAATATGCCTACACGTTTATGATCATCTTTATAATATGCCTACACGTTTATGATCATCTTTATAATATGCCTACACGTTTATGATCATCTTTATAATATGCCTACACGTTTATGATCATCTTTATAATATGCCTACACGTTTATGATCATCTTTATAATATGCCTACACGTTTATGATCATCTTTATAATATGCCTACACGTTTATGATCATCTTTATAATATGCCTACACGTTTATGATCATCTTTATAATATGCCTACACGTTTATGATCATCTTTATAATATGCCTACACGTTTATGATCATCTTTATAATATGCCTACACGTTTATGATCATCTTTATAATATGCCTACACGTTTATGATCATCTTTATAATATGCCTACACGTTTATGATCATCTTTATAATATGCCTACACGTTTATGATCATCTTTATAATATGCCTACACGTTTATGATCATCTTTATAATATGCCTACACGTTTATGATCATCTTTATAATATGCCTACACGTTTATGATCATCTTTATAATATGCCTACACGTTTATGATCATCTTTATAATATGCCTACACGTTTATGATCATCTTTATAATATGCCTACACGTTTATGATCATCTTTATAATATGCCTACACGTTTATGATCATCTTTATAATATGCATACGTTATCACTTTCCATTCCAATTAAAAACTGATCACTAAAAAAGAACTGCAAAAAAAGTAGTTGTCGAAAAATAAAACTTTGTCCATTTCAGAATGAATTGTTCCAAAACCATAAGATGTCACAAGTATAATTCTGTCATAAAAATGACATTTTGTTTTATTTAACAAATATTTACCTGATAATTATTTTTATGATAAGACTTTAAGCAACCGTGGAATGCCCACAAGGCCTTTTTTTTTTCTTTTTTTTTTTTTAAATACTTGGAGGTCACTGCTTATTAGGGTCTAGAGACAACTTGAGGATAAGGATTAATGAGTGTTAGATGGTGAAACAACACTGATCAGTAATGGTGGAATTTGGGATGGTCTAATTAATTTAATGAATGCTATAATATGTATTGTGTAATATTACAGAAAATTAATTTTTTCTGAGCCAGGGTTTAAAATCTTGTCATTAAAGCATAGAACCAGTATCTTTTTTCTTTTCTTTTACTCAAGAACTTATTTATAGTAGACTTGAAAACCACTATTATAGTCAGCTAGGAAGCAGCCTCATGGTATTGTTCCACAGACTGACAATTCTAGGAAAGAAACTGCTTTTGAAATTTTCGTTTAGTTTTAGACACAGAGTGAGAGAAATTGTTAATGGTTACTGTAGCTAGACAAATATCTGTTAAAGTTTTAGGGGAAGGACATAGATTGAAGCTCGATCAAGCACATACCATAAAAGTAACGATAGAGCAGAGACTAGCGATGTTTCTGTTAGAAATAATTGTAAAAATGGTTAATTTTTGGTTTTGTGAATCACAAAGAAAAAAAGAATTTTTTAGTTTATAATTTCTCTTCTGTTGTAAGCAGGTATTTTCAGTGAATTAAGATTAATTTCTGAAATCAACACCAGATATTGTTTGAATGAAATACGATTATTATTGTTAATCACTGATAGATTTTCTTTTATTTAATCTGTCTTAGCTATACAGGGTGAAACAATAAAAGTGCCACCCTAAAGAAAACAAAACTATAACTTTATTTTAAAATTTTTATTAATCAAGTTTCTTGAATTGAATTTTTTATGTAGTAGAGCTGATATCTATTGAATGTAGCCGCCTTCAGGCTCAATCACCGCCTTGATACAGGTATGAAACTGGAAGCATGCCTATTTCACAAGCGCCAGCAAGAACTCTATGAATGGCATCGATCAGGTTGGCTTTGGTGTTATGGGAGGTCATGTTGGTATTTGACCAAACAAAGTAGTTCAGTGGGTTCAGGTTGGGGGAGGGGGAGGGCAATGAAAGAAGGGTACAAAGTCGTAGCACTCCTTCTGAAGCCAAATCTAGGTCTCTTTGGACTTGTGCGCCAGCGCTAAGCCTTGCCACACTTGGGATCTGCCAGCAACCACCTGATTGCACCAGGAGATCACTACACTCTTCAGGACATCCAGATACACTTTGGTGTTGATTTTCAAGCCGACTTCAAAGATGTGAGGTAGCGTGTGGTCCTCACTTCAAACCACACCAAACACCATAACCGTGGTCGGAAACTTCGTAGAGTTGTGCCCTCGTGCATTGAACCGTCCAGATTTGCATTTTGCGGGTGCTGGCATAACTGTTGTCATAATTTGGATCGGTAGAGAGCATGTGTTGTATATCTTGCTCGTTGAACATTGTGTCACTTTCAGACATGATAGAAGGCTTCTATTTTTATAGATTTGTGCAACATGGTTGTCTTCAAGTCCAATTTAAACAAGTTCTCATTGAGACATTCCCTTAATCAAATTCTACCCCATTTCCACCACTATTGATCACTGTTGTCTGACTGACCACCTTGTATTCATTAACCTATATTCTCAAGTGGCCTTTAAGCCTTAATAAATGGTGGCTTCCTTGCAAAAAAAAAAAAAAATAAGTATCCATCTCATTACCTTTATCCTCAAGTAGTTTTGTTTTGGCCTTGGTGACCCATTAGCGTTTCAAATAGTGTTTTTCATATAATGGATTCTTCTATGCAGTTTTAGAAAAGATAAATTTGTTACACCTAAGTTTGAAATAGCATCTTCGTTACTAAACATATAGATTGAATGAAATTGGTGAGTAGAAGATGCAATTTATTAGATAAGTCCACACTTCTTTATAAGAGGCTCTGTCAGTTGGTCCGTCACACGAAGCATGCACATTGAATGGATGCATCTTAATATCTTTTTCTTTTTTCCTGAATTAAGAAAACCTGTTTGTAAATTAACGATGCCTCATAGGAACTACTATAATATGTATTCCTGCATTTTTGAGATGATTGATTATTCATATTATTTAGATTCTTCAGACTACTGCTTTCATTTTGAAGCTTCAAGAACCCATGGCATAATGGATAAAATACTTGGTAAAATTCAGTTGTAAAGTTATTTTTCTGGATATTGATAATTCAATCTTCAGTGCAGGTTATGCTTAAACTACAATTGCGAATTACTTAGGACTTCTACCTAGTCATAGTTGACAGAACAAAAGTATGCTACCCTTATGAGTTCCGTTTGAAATTCTGTGCCAATGCCCAAGTTTGATAGAAAAGAGTTCAACAAAAATACATCTGAATAAAGTCGGATGTTACATCGACAAAAACCTGCAAATAACACTCAAGATGAGAACAGAATCGAAATAATATGAATGCTATATGTATTGTGTATTTATGATTTGTCTGTAATATTACAGAAAATTAACTGTTTCTGAGCCAGGGTTTAAAATCTTGTCATTAAAGCGTAGAACCAGTATCTTGTTTTTAATCATATTATATAGAAAATGAATCTGCTAATTTCAAACAATATTTCTTGTAAGTACCAGGTTTTTTGTTTTTATATACTGTAATCATAACTTAACAAGGCCCAGAGGCCACGCAAGGATAAAGGTTAATGAGTTTGAGGTGAGACAACACCATAGTAATCAGTGATGATGTAAATTGGATAGAAATTATTTAAGAGGGTGGCTCAAGAAGAATTTGTTTACATAAGACTAAAAAACGACTCTGGTAAGCCAGCTGGGAAGCAGCTCGGCAGTATTGTTCCACAGATGAGTAGTTTTGTGGGTGGGGGCTTTGTTCGTGGAACTTAGGTCTACTTTTAGGCACAGATAGAGAGTAAAGGAAATTACTAATAGTGATTATAGTTAGTGTTTGCTGTGAATGTTTTACAGAGGTGGAGGGCATCGAATAAAGTTCAAACACCTTGAATGCCATGAAAATAACGATAAAGCGAAGATAACTTATATATAAAGTCAGCCTTTTTTAGTTTCCCCTAACAAAGAAGGGATTTGGACCTAGTAATTCACTCCCGTTTGTTTGGTTGCACTTTTCAATAACCACACCTTGGATTTTTGGAAATTTTGCACAAACATTAGTCATAGTGAAAGTAAATTTTTTGCCAGAATGGATTTTCCGGGATAATTGGTTCCCTCCTCCCCGCTAAGTGCCATTGTAGGGGTAAAATTGTACCAAAATTGTTAATCCTGTCATTTGTTCACACTTTTCTCAATAACCACGCCTTGAATTTTTTTTTCTTTTTAATTTTGCATAAACATTAGTCATGGTGAAAGTAAATTTTTCTCTCCTGTAGGGGGATCCCACATGCTCAGCTTGTTTTCTTTAATTTTGTTGACAATCTATAAAATCAATATTTGATTGTGGAGTCAACAGTATTTGCAGCATATTAAGAACATTAAAATCCGATATAATGCAGATGTTGAACCTACCTGCAGTCGACAAGTCTACAGCTTTTTGCCAATGGTCCCGCGACTGGCTGCCTATAACTATCATGGCTGCTATGGATCTTTGTGTGGCCTTCATCTAGGATGCTGTGTAGTCAGTTCAACCCATCGTGAGTGAATGCCGCCCAAAGTCAAGTAAAAGTTAATTCGATTTATCCTTTCAAAATATACTTTAACCGTGTTTAAATTATTTCCATACGGATACCAACTATAAAAATAAACATAACTGTTTTCATCAATAAAGTTAACTTTTAAAAAAATGTCTCGGTAAAAACACTATTGATTAGGTACTGCTAGTTATCAATGAATTTAAACATCCTCAATCATTTTTACTTGCATCGTCACATCTGGAAAAGTGCCTCTACCGCTAGTAACTAACTCT